>NC_060950.1:16150917-16179965 GCF_022045245.1 Lucilia cuprina
AGTTAGTTAGTTAGTTAGTTAGTTAGTTAGTTAGTTAGTTAGTTAGTTAGTTAGTTAATTAGTTAGTTAGTTATTTAGTTAGTTAGTTAGTTAGTTAGTTAGTTAGTTGGTTAGTTAGTTAGTTGGTTAGTTAGTTAGTTAGTTAGTTAGTTAGTTAGTTAGTTAGTTAGTTAATTAGTTAGTTAGTTATTTGGTTACTTTATTAGTATGTTAGTTACTGCTACCTTTTTGGTTCTTAAAATAGAACTGTTAAAAAAATCTTCATTCATCATAAATTTTAATTTATTGAATTAACTAAAAGTGATATTGTTAAAATATTTACACAACTAACAACAAAAAAACGCAAGTAAATAAAAAAAATCAATAAAAAGAAAAAAATTCTCAAAATTTGTATAAAAATAAATAATAAAAAATTTAAAAATAAATTTTTTAATTTACCCAGCATTTAACTAAGTAAATTTTAAAAGACAGCAACACAAAAACACACTTAATAAAGCAAAATGTTTATTTTTTAAAGTAAAGCAAGAAAATTTTGCTTAAATTTAAGCAAATTTCTTATTTATATAGCAAAGATACTATTTAATAAATTATTAATTTTTAATTCTTTTATCTGTTTTCTTTCGTTACAGTTACTACTTAACGCAAAATAAAACGGCAACTTTAATACATTTTTCGCTAAATAATAAAAACAAAACAACATAATCTAGTGAATTTTTTTTTATGGAAAAACTTAAAAAAAAAATAATTAAATTTAATCATCTAGAGTGTTAAAAGAAAATTATAATTTTACCACAAAGAATTTATTTCAACAAAAAAAGAAAAAAGCTAAAGTGTTTAACAATTTGGCCAAAAAATAAATAAATAAATATTCTAATAGATATTTTAAGTGTTTATTTTAAATAAATTTTTAAAAAATAGCTATTTTAGTTTAAAAAAATTAATCAAATTAAAAAGAAAGTTATACTATACCCCTCGCTGTTCTACTACAATTGAAAATTCTACTTTTTGAGTTATTTTCTTGTTTTCTCCTGAGCTTTTTAAGTGATCTACAGAAATTTGTGTTTAGTTTTTTTATGAAAATTTATTATAAACCATAATTTAATGTCATAAAAAAAGAAATATTAAATTGACAACAACAATAAAGACAGCAGCATAACAAAGTCATATTAGTTTAAAAAAAATTTTTTCTAAAAGAAAATTTTTTAATAAAATAATACAAAGTATATAAAAAAAAGAATTAAATTCAACAAACAACACCCCCTAAAACCTCAACACATAACAGAACCACTAAATCAATTTAAAATAATAAAAATGTGGCTTTGATAAAGGTTAAAACGTAGTTAAAATATAAATAATAATAATACATATAAAATAAAAAAAATTAGAAAAATTTATTTTTTATGGTGTCATCATCATCATCATCATTATTATAATCATCAACAGCAACAACAACAATAACGTCAACATCGTCATTATTATTATTACTATTAAATGAAAAGTAAGCTAAATAACAGCAATACACAACTCTCTACTACTCAAACCACTACAACAACAACAATTCATCACAACAACGATAAACCTACAACAACCAGCAAACACAGCATCATATGAACAATAAAAATTTACCACCCGAGACAACAAGTTCGCCCAGATCTTCTTTTAAACCCCCTCTCTTTTCAACTAGCTCAAGCCACAGCAAGCAAGTGAGGGAAACAGAGAAAGAGAGTGTGTGATTGTCAAAAGAGAGATCGAGAAATCGTCAACATTATCATTGGCAAATAACGTTAATTTACCAAAAAATCAAAAAAAAAAAAAAAACACAACGTTATACAAATTTGTATTTGTTTTTGTTGTGTTCGTTTTAAAACTTTCGTAACGTATCGAAATTTACGGTTATGCAGTCGTTTCAATTACGTTTAAGCTATGCAGTGTCGTTAATAAACGTTACCCCTACAATGCGTTCAATACAATATGTATCGAAAATATTGTCGCGTAGTTAAACGTTATAAAAGTAAACGTAAAGTGAACGCTCTCTTAAGCGTAGAACATTTATTGCAAACGTTTTCGCTTACGTTTCTGTTACGATTTACGTCTGTTAAATCTATATCGTTATATACGTCGCGTGCGCGATCTTTATCGTTAACGTTATTATCGTTATTATCGTCGTCGTCGTCCTCGTTGTCGCCGTCGCTTATGTTAAGTTTGTTTATTGTGTCTTCATGATCATGATGATAGTTTTATTTTTTGAGTGAATAATAATAGTTATTACTACAACATCATCAACTACAGCAACAACAACAACAACAATAAAAAAGTGTATGATCTTTAGTGTGTTGATCAAATTCAATTAAATCTAATTTATTTTTTTTACTTATTTTGTGTGTTTGTTTAACCTCATCCACAAAAAAAAACAACAACAACTTGGAAAAAACAGTGAAAAATCGAGAGCTAGAGAACGAGATTGATCATACATACATTCAGACAACAGTCCAAAACGCCAAACAAACCAGCTCCAAGTAAAACGTTCAGTAAATCATAATAATTTTCAACTAAGAACATTGCACAGTTCTTCGTCGTAAACAAAAATTAATAGTTTTTTTTTTAATTAAAAAAAAAAAATTAGTTAAATTTTTAATTAAAAACAAACTTAGAAAAAAACAACAACAAAAACTTTAAAACCTCCCAAAACAAAACCTTACTTCATTAGTTACACATTTCCTCTTAAAAAAAAAGATAAAGAACAACTAGAACCTAAAAAAGTTTTAATTTTTCAATTTACGACCCGGGTTAGAGTTAAAGTAAAAACAACGACCCTGGATTTGCTGCTAAAAACGTTGCGCACGCTTAAAAATCCGATTATGGCCGAGAATCAAACCGCAACAGAAGATTCCGGTCAACAGTCAACTACACAACAACAAACGCATCCCCATCAACACAATCAGCAACAGCAGCAACACTCACACAACGATAATTCACACACATTATCAACACAAAATTCCGAAGAACTATCGTCGGCTCTAACATCGCCCACAACACCACCAAACGAAAATAATTCCGCTTCATCACCCGAAGAGCCCCAAACAATTGTTATTGCCAATCACCATCAACAACAGCAAAACCAACAATCACCACAACAACAGCAGCAGCAGGGCCAACAGCAGGCACGCAGCATGATTGATCGCCACTTAAATACGAAAATTAAGTCCATACGACGTAATACCATACAGTCAGCTACAGCGCCCATTAGAGCCGCCAGCACTACGTCCATTAAAAAGCCGACACTTACTAAAATGAACTCGTTGACCGGCAGTACTGGTACTGCTACTGGTAATGGCGAAAAGAATACCACTGATAAACATCACTTGCAACAGCAGCAGCAACATCACCACCATCATCATCAACACAACAGTATGACGAATCATCATCATCACCATCATCAGAACAATTCTTCATCTTCGGCCGGCACCAATAGTAATTCAACAGCCATACATCGTACCACAAGTGAAAGTCTTCGTTTGAATGCTATACCACCAGCTAGTGGGGGTCATGGTGCTGCCTCTACAGGTGGTGGTGGTGGTGGTGGTGATACTCTTTCGAATGCCACCAGCAATAGTAGCATTCATTCAAATTTGACTAATAACAGCTCAAGTTCAGCTTCGGTTGCACCTAAATCGACTAGCACCAATGCTAGCCATAGCAAATCTACTACGTCCAAGTCGTCATCGGCTTCTTCAAAGGCTTCTTCGCCCAATAACAATAATAGCATTGCTTCGGCTGTAGCCGGCAGCTCTCATGCTTCACGTAGTCATCACAGTCATGGTCACATACAGGGTCATGGTCACGGCCATGGCCACAACACTGGTGGCGCTCGTAAGCCAAAGACTACTTCATCATTTCAAATAACTTCCGTAACGGTTGGTCATCCAAAGGCTCAAGTGGCAGCCGACAATGGAGAAGAAGAGTCCGCCGATGACCTCGATGAATCTCATACTGATGACAATAGTCGCATTACGGACTTGGAAAATGAAACACCTTCCATGTCGGAGGACACCTTTTCCAAAGAGGAGATCTACTATCATCAAGATGATGCCTTAAGTAGCACCGCTCCGGTTATACCAACCAGTTCGCAGTATGGTCTAGTAGTGGCCACTTTGGGCGCTCAGGACATCTCCAATGTACAAGTAAATGTTGGTGATAACTTCATTAATGTGGTACCCAGTGGTAGTGGTATTAAAAAGGAGGATCTTAAAGATTCGGCCCAACATCGCAGTGAACGTTTTAAGGTGGTTAAAATCGAATCCACTGAACCGTTTCGTCGCGGCCGTTGGGTGTGTATGGACTATCTGGATCACAGCAGTAGTGTAACAGGCAAAGAGGATGCCAGTAGCGGTGGTGCAGGCAATAACAATGAAAAGACTGAGACAGGAGGAGGTGTAGATAGTGGTGAACACGCTCCGAAAACCACACAAAGTATGATATTGGGACCAGGCGCTGCTGCAGCTATGGAAAATCATATAGACAATTCGGTAGCACCCACAGCAGATGGCAATTGGAATTTCCAAGAAGCCAATGTTAATGTGGGTGGCGGTGGCATAGCTACTGCTCCCGCCACCGTGGTGCATGGTATGCAGCAGTTTGTTGAAACTTCGGAAGATCAGCAGCAGACCCAACAGTTGATGCAACAAGAGCAGCAGTATCAAACACCTCCGCAAGAGGTCAATGCAAATGCCACGCCCCAAATGACAATGACTGCTCAAGCTCCGCCCGAAGTGGTGCAATCTACAGTGCCCATGGATTATGCTACTGTAGCAGCACAAAAACTCAAAAAATCATTGGAAGAGTTAAAGAAGCAAGAAGAAGCCATAGCAGCCTCCGAAAAGGCTGCAGCTGCGGCTAGTGGTGTCTATATGCCGGGGCAATCGCAAACGGTCAATTTTGAAGCCATGCAGCAACAACAACAGCAGCAGGTACCCATGCAACAGCCACAGCAGATAGCCATGCAACAGCAGCATGCCCAACATGCTGCCTCATTACCAGGCAATATAAGTATGCAAAATGGTAACATTTCCATTGGTACGGATAACAACAATATGGCTGGCGCTGGACAGCAACAACAAATGATGGTTGAGGCTCACCAGCAGACACAAAGTTTGGGTTACAGCGTAGAAGCACAGCAACAGCAGCCCATGTCGCCGGCTCCACAGCAGATGCAGGTACCACCTAGCTTTGTGGCCGCTAATTTCCAAACTACACCCCAACAAACACCACCACAACAGTCACCACAAATGCAAGAAGCCGGACAAGTTATGCAACAACAACAAGCCCAACAACAGATGGCTCAGCAACAGATTCCACAGCAAATACAACAGGCTACTATGCAACAGCAACAACCAGCGCCAACACAATTGCAGCAGCAATCTTCACAAACCGATGGAATAACTAATATGCAAAATTTGGCAGCTGTTGCTAATATACAGCAAATGCAACAGCAACAACAACAGCAGTCGCATTCACAAGTCCCACAACAACAACAACTTCCACCACAATTCCAGCAGTTGCAACAACAGCAACAGCCTCTAGCTCCAGGACAAACTATGCCCATTCTTACACAAATGACAAGTTATGATATACAACATCAGCAGCAGCAACAACATCAATTACAACAGCAACAAAGTGCTCCCGCAACTATGTTGGACAATTCAGCCTTATTGGCCACATTGCAACAGCATCAACAACAACAACAGCAAACGACAACAACCAATACAATGGCTGGTCCTAACAATATTATGATGCAACCTACAAATGTCAATGCTCCTCCTCAGCAATACCACCAGCAGCAACAACAGCAGCCACAACAACTTCAACAACAACAACCACAATTACCTATCGATAGTGCTCCTCCAACAAGTGTTAGTGCCAATAGTAGCAATAGTACTGTTAATTTAAATCCCATTACGACAGCTACAATTATACCAATAACTTCTTCTAATGCTCCATTACCAACAAATATTGCTAGCAACAGCAATAATAACATTAATAATAACAATAATACGACTACCAATATTGATAATCAAACAGTTTTACAACAGCAACAACAGCAGCAGCAACAAATGCAACCACCGCAACAGCAACCATCTACATCATCACAACAACTACAAGCCACGCAACAGCAATTACAACAAAATACGGAAACAGAGACTGAAAGGTAAGTTGTATGTTGTAAACTTATAAGTTCTTTTCATTTTCATTTTATGGAATTTTTTTTTTTAAATTAAGTGGAGATTTGTTTGAAATATTTTAATTCGAGGGTTGTTTTAAAATTCAAAAAATGTCTTCAAAAAATGTCTGCCAACTGCAAGGGGAATCAGGTTTTTGGATTGTTATATCTTTTGCTTTTTTAATCCCTAAAATCAGAATGTTGTAGCTAAAGTGTTGGCGTTGATCACTAAGTACTCAACAATATCAGATTAAGATCATTATTATTGTCCGCGATCGACACTATACTCAGTATTAAAATGTTGTCAATGCTGAACAATTGTTAAATACTTGAGAAGCTATTATTGGAACAAAAATCTTATGAACGACTGATCGTATAAAGAAAATTTTTTGATCAATTTTTTTTTTTCAACAATGTAACTTATGATTTATCTTCTGATACAAAGATTTATCGTTAATCATATCTTTCCCAAAGATTATTAGTCGAGAAATGATCAGTGTGACTGATTTCGTCTGGCGATCATTGATCGCAAATATAACGTTTAACTTTAAAATCGAAACAACTTTATTCAACTGATCACACAAATCGATTTTATATGCGCGATCAGTAGCATTGCTCGCACATATAAAATGTTGGTTTTTATCTTCAAGCCAACTTGTTGATCAAGAATTCTACATGTCGCTCTTGATCGATCTTATTTAATGGACATTGATTATAAGCAAAGATTCATTCGATTGCAGATTGATCATGATAGCTTTGAATGACAATCGTAGGAAATCGACAGATTTATGATTACTACTTGTGGCTTAGATAAGATCAATCAAGTGTTTTGTCTGACGCTTATTGATCCCTTATAGACCTCTCAACGTTAAAATTAAAACTCTTAAAAACTTTAGAAAGACTGAAGAAGTCATATTATTTTAATCGTATGACAAACTTTTTAACCAACAATTCCACTTATGAATCATAATTTATCTTGTGCAAAGATGATTTTTCGTACATATACGATTATTAGAAAAGATATGATCAGTGCTATAGATCGAACAAAGATCATATTCGTATTTCCCTTTAAGTCAACATATCCACATGTATGTACCATATGAATGATCTTCTAGATTTGTCCTACATTACATATTATAAGTAAGGATCACTTTGATCGTAGTTTGATCGTGAAAAACATTGATCAACAGTTTCAAGATTATCAAAAATTTTGAGTCAACTAACACAAATACTAAATTATACAAGGAGTTTTATGTCGAATGACAAATGATCGAGAATTGATCGTTCAACATTTAAATATAGAACGACTGATCACGAACAGAACATAATGTTTTAAACTAATGATCAACAATTTCACATGTAAATCATGATTTATCTTATGTAAGGGAGATTTGCCGTATATTTTTAGGAAATATGTGATCAGTGCTATTGATCGCTCAAAGATCATATTCGTTTTTCTCTTTAGACCAACATTTTGCTAAACGTTTTTACACGTATGTACTATATGAATGATCTTCTGGAATGATTATTTGTCGTATATTACATATCATTAGTAAAGATCCCTTTGATCGTAGATTGATCGTGAATAACCTTGAGCGATAATCGTAGAACGGCAAAAGTTTTAAGATTATTAATTATCGTTTGGAAATCGTGTGCTAAACAGTAATTAACTTACACTTACTGATACAAAAATGAGATTATGCAGGTAGTTTTATGTCGAATAACAAATGATCGCGAATTGATCGTTTAACATTTAACTATAGACCGACTGATCATGTGTAGATCATAACGTTTTAATCTTATGATCAATAATTGCACATGTAAATCATGATTTGTTTTGTGCAATTTTGTGCATTAGGAATAATATGAATGATCGCTTACAAACTGTATTGTTTTTATCTTATATTCAACATTGAAAAGAAAACCACCCTAATTTATAAACATATTATAAACAAAATAAGTTCGTTGAAAGAAAATTTGAATTAAATTAAATTTCTTCTAGAGCAAGAATAATTTAATATACTAGATATTTTGCGCATTTATTTAAGTGTATGGTGGCAATGATGGGTGGAGCAAACAAACAATGAATAAGAATTTTAGTTTCTATTCTAATATTCAAATATTTATTCAAATTTTGCTGTTATTTTGATTAAAAGGCATGTAAATAGGAGCACAAATATTAAGCTAGTTTTAAGTTATAAATATTATTGTGATTATTATAATTTTTATTACAACAAACTATAGCATGATCCTTTTTATTAATAAACAAGATCGTTTTCAAGATCAATGATTAATCAAAGAAAATTACCAGGATAAAGCAATTCTCATAGGTCCTCAAGTGATTTTTAATGAAATTTACTATAGAGTTTGTAAATTATTAAAATGCATGCCATCGTAACGATCATATGGGTCATATGATCGTATCGGACAAACAAGTCAAGTTCCAAATTTCTTTTGAATATATGAAATTTTTTATTTAAATCCAAATAAAATTCAATCAATTGCATGACACATTCTAGTGGACTGAAAAAAATATTTGTAAATATTATCATTAAACTTCTGTAAATATGCAAGAAATGTAAGTATTTTGTGTCTAGTACTACTTAACCTTTCGCAATTCTCCATATAGGTCACACATAACACAAATAAATTCAACACAAAGTGAAATACTAAATGAATTTATAGGGGCTTATAAAGATTTTAGCAAAGGGATTATACTAAACTATGGTCAGGGCAAAGTACAGACCAATAGATTATGGGATAATCTAACAGCGAAACTAAATGCTATTGGTCCGCCTATAAAGGATTCGAAATCATGGCGTCAGGTGTGATAATATTAGTTAATGCAATCATATATATTACTAACAAATTTTGCTTTAGGTTTATCGTGCTCAAAAGCAAAATCTAAAAAAGAAAGTATCTTTTGATAAGTTGCCCAATAAGAAAACCTATGAAGAAAGAATGTCCAGTACTACATTACCACCTGAACAAGATCTCAGCATCTCAGATGAAGAAGTTTTAAGCAAAACTCCTCTTAAGGAAACCAAATTACAGTTTGATCTAACAGCTAAATTTAGCCAAGACGACTACTATCAATCGATCTTACAAAAACTAGATAATTTAATAGCTATTAAAAGCAAATCTTTGGCTATGAAAGAAGCTGAACACAATCTTAATATGGAAATTAAAAATATTGAACTACAAATAAAAGTTAAAGCTAACGATGAGTATCACAAAGAGGTTTTACAAAAATTAGATCATTTAATTGAGATTAAATCAAAATCTTTAGCCATGAAGGAGGCCGAACATCAACTGAATATGGCCATAAAGAAGGTGGAATTAGAAATGAGAATAAAAGAACTGGAAAAATTACAATAATTAATGTTATTTATTATAATTGTTATTTAATAATCTTTAAAGTAATAAATTTGTTCTAAACATATCACTGATTTTTAATTATTTCTTCTATTTTGATCTGGATTTGATTATAAATAAAGATTTCGATTGGTTAAGGCTGAATGAACTGAAACTTTCCTAAACAAAGTTGTCTTTAGTTTTAAAGAAGAAAATAAGATTATACTTTCCTCCGACTTGATTATTTTGAGCAGTCCTCTCGTTCTACTTCCTGTGCATTTCACTGATTATATCTTATTGATTGTATTCTTTTAGAGAACTATTTCAAGTGCAAATTTACATATGCTTTCGTACTCTGTCATCTGGTAATGAAAGAGAAAGTATTCCAGTGTTTCACTGTTCTTTCCGTGAGGTCTCCTTCTTCTAACTCCATTTCTCTAATTTCGCAAAACTATATTTTGCCTGAAATCCTCACAATACGATTATACTCTCCGTCGACTTGGTTGTCTAAGGAATCTTCACTTCCTATTCTGGTTGGATTTCATTGATCATGATTTTGTTCGATCTATGGAAACCATCTATCGATCGTACTGCTCAACTGTTACTCAACTAATTCATATATTTGTTGCATTAATTGTTTAGTGAAAACTCTGGTGAGTTTGAAGACCCTTTAATGAAGATCTTTTATATTCACTAATCCTACACTCAGGTTTTGTTTCGATTAACGATCAATGAGGAGAGTTTTATATCTACTGATTCTACATCGACCACACTTTCCTCC
The DNA here is from genome assembly GCF_022045245.1 of Lucilia cuprina. Classification (NCBI taxonomy): domain Eukaryota; kingdom Metazoa; phylum Arthropoda; class Insecta; order Diptera; family Calliphoridae; genus Lucilia; species Lucilia cuprina. Next base: position 16,161,270 of record NC_060950.1, read on the forward strand.
ACTGATCGTACACTCAGCTTATGTTCCGATTAACGATTAATTAGGAAAGTTTTTTATTTACTGATCCTACATCGATCATGCTTTTCTACACTCAGTTTAAGTTTGGATTAAAGATCAATTAGGAGAGTTTTATATTTACTGATCCTACATCGACGATCATGACTTTATCCACTGATCCTACACTGCGAATATATTTGGATTAACGATCAATCATAGAGAGTTTTAATATTATACACGATCATTTTCTCAACTTTGGCGAACTGTTATCAACAATTTCATTCACTTTTTGCGCTATTGATGATCTGCCTTTTAAAAACTCATCTGAATTTGAAGACCCATTGCATTAGCGATTATTTAAGACAGTTTTATATCTACTGATATTACATCGATCAAGCTTTTCGCACTATTCCTACACTCAGTTCACGTTTGGATTAACCACCTATTATTAGAGTTTTACATCTACTGATCGTACATCGACTATGTTTTTCTCAAATTTGGCGAACTGTTATCAACAATTGCACACACTTTATGACCAATTGATAAACTGTCTTTAAAAACTCAGGTGAGTTTAAAGTCCAATTGGATTAACGATCCATTTAGACAGTTTTATATCTACTTATTCCTCATCGATCATGCTTTTTTTCACTGATCTTACACTTAGGTTATATTTGGATTAACGATCAATCAGAAGAGTTTTATATCTACTGATCCTTCACTAAAAAACTTATAATCTGACCCTTTTGATCAGGAGATTTTTTAGACCCTAACAATTTGAAATATATGTTGATGCATGTCTCGAGAAAAGCTAACAAGTTAGCTTGGAGTAAAAAAAGTTTTTTACCAACTGATCTTGCATAGACGGAGCATTCTCATTTCAAGTCAAAAAAAAGCTGCTTAAGTTCAAGCAAAAAGAAATCTGAGAATAATTCTTCAACTAAATTTAGATCTTCCAAAGTGTCCAATTGAAACTTTTAGATTTACGGACAAATTGATGTGGAGAAAAAGTCTCCGATCAACTGATCTTGCGTAGATCGTGACGTTCTTGGTTCCAAATTTTTGCTTAATTCATATCAAAGTCCCCATCTCAGCATAATACAAGATCGAATATTATTTAAAGCTAACGAAGGATTTAATACTTGTTACCTCATCTTTAAGTTATTTCTAGAGCTTTAAGTTAATCTAAAACCAATGTAAGGAAATTTTCTCTCAAAATCCTTAACCAATAGCTAAACAATACATTATTGCGTAGTTAACAATTGAGAAATATTTAGCAGAAATATTGGCCTTATAATGATGATCCAAACTAATCAATTAAGATAAGTAATAAAGGAAATAAAATATTAATTCAATATTTAAACAACTAAAAGACAAAAGTCAATTTAAAAAAGATGAGGCAAGGTGTTAATATGAAAAAAAATTTAACAAAAATAAACTAACCAAATATTTACTTTAACAGCAGTGGCGGCGGTATTAGTTTGGTTTCAATTATTTTTTTATTATTTTTTTTTAATAAAATTTTTTAATTTCTATGATTTTTAATGCTTAAGTGTATATAAATAGTATATTTTTGCGTGCAAATATTTACTTGCTAAATAAACTTTTCACAAAGATAGTCAGACTCTGCTGGCTGGTTTGTTGTTGCTGTTGTTATAGCCTTCTGTGTTGCACTGGAAGTTGTTGTTTTGTTTTTTTTTTAAGTTGGAGTCATGTTTTGTGGATGTCAGACTATTGGTCGGTCTGTCTGTCTGTCTGTCTGTCTTTCAGTCCGTCTGATTGCCGGCTGTGCTAATATGATGGTATATTTTCAGCTGTTAGTAAATAATATGAATGTGTCTTTGTTGTGGATTATTTGAATGGTAAAATAATTGTAAATTGTTTTCATTATTATTAATATTGTTTTATTTTGTTATTTGTTGTTGGTTTCTTTAAAGCAAATGTCTAAAAAAAGAAAAACCAGTTAATAGCAACAGGCTATAAGCTTGTCTTACCAAATTAGACAAACCAAAAAAAAAAAGCGAAAAAAACGTAAATTTTCACAATGTCTGAGTCTGCTTTAGCAAACCAACTTAGCCCCAGCCGCCTTATGATTCATCAACACCTACTTTTATTTAATATTGTTTTTGGCTTTTGTTGCCGGTCTGTCTCTCTGTCCGTCCGTCTGTCTGTCTAGGTGCTTACAAAAGGCGGTATAATTTTCCACAAACGATCGGTAAAAAACAAACAAATAAAAAAAAATCATTAAAGATCTTTTCCATGAGTATGTTTGTGTCTGGGAGATCAATGATGTTAATTTTTTTCTTTATTTCTATATTTTTCCATTTTTCATTTTTGTTTCGGTTTCTAGATCGAAGAAAGTTTCAATTGTATTTGATAAGGAGAACAAAAAATGTTGCAAATTCATTTTACATTGGCTCATGAAATCAGCAAAGTTTTAGTTTTCTTATGAATCATTCAAGTGATCCAATGAATTTGTTTTTGGCTTTATTCATGTTGAAATATACTTTTTGGCAAACATTTTTTGTTTGTCTTTATTTTCAAGTACTTTTTTTGGGGTATTTTTTTTCGCTTCAAACTTTAGCAAACATTTTATTAGGAGGGTTCACAAATAGTCGATTTCAAATTGGTATACATTAGATAATATTGTATACAAATTTGTATACAATAGAATCCATGAACAATTCATTACTTTAAATCAGTTCTCCCGTGTTCTATGTATACACGCTTGTTAGATCTTACAACATTGGCAGTAAAATGTATAATACTGTCAACTTACAAATTTTGTCATGCAATATTTTCGGTAATGCTTTTTCTGAAAATTTTTAAGTTCAGACAATTATTAGATATTTTATGAACATTTTACTGACAACGTTGTAAGATCTAACAACAGTGTATCACTTGTACATAAATCTCTTATATTAATCAGAAAAACAACGGATCTAAATCGATATAATAAAATTTTATATTTCACACAATCAAAAGTCCAATTAAAGATGTAGCTAACTGTCAATATTCTGTTTATGATTGATCTTTCAAAAGCTTAATTTCTCAGTTGTACTGCTTTGAAAGCTCTAAGCTCAAAGTGTGTAACAAACCGGCCATTTTGAACGCTCCAAATCTAGTATGCGAACTAATTAAACTTGTCTATGTAAACAACTTTGGGAGCTGCAGTAGTCAGTGGGACCTTGTAGCGCTTCAAACTCAAGTGGAAATGCGAAATTTAAATAAATCCTAATGGTCCATTTTCCAGTTTCTGTTTATGATTGATCTTTTAAAAGCTTAATTTTTAACTTGTACTCCTTCGAAAGCTATAAGTGTAACAAATTGTCAATTTTGAATGCTAGTATGCAAACTAATTTTTTTAATCGATGTCCTACTTCAATAGTTAGTAGGACCTTGTATCGTTTGAAATTCAAGTGGAAATGCGAAATTCAAGTGGAAATGTGAAATTCAAATCAAGGTTCTGTTTAAAAGCTTAATTTCTATGTTGTACTCTTCCAAAAGCTCAAAGCTTAAAATGTGCAAATTTTGGTCATTTTGAATTTTAAAATGCGAACTAATTAAGAACTACAGTAGTCCGAGGGATCTTGTGCCGTTTTAAATTCAAGTGGATATACGAAATTTAAACACATCCTTACGGTCCTATGTCGAAATTCTGTTTATGATTGATCGATTGTGCAACAAAATCGACATTTTGAATGCTATGTCTTTAACATTAAGATCTACAGTAGTCATTGGGACCTTTACCGCTTCATATTCATGTGGCAATGCGAAATTCAAACAAATCCGTCATCTCTTTTCTAGCGATCCAATGTAGAGGTATGCGTTTTTATGATTTTTAAATTTGAGCTTTTGGTTCCGTGAAAGCTTGTACCGATATTGAACAAAGCATTTAACTTGTCATTATTATATTATCTTTATATTTTAGTTGAATCATTTAAAATTTCGAGTATTTATTTGAAACACCTATCGATCTATTCCAAAAGTTTACTGACAACTTCGTTCTACTAGATCAAGTGCGGATATTCCAAGTTTCCAAAAACCCGTTAACGATCGTCTTGCTATTAACGATAATCAACTTTAGTTCATAGCAAGTTCTCTCATTCATAACATAGAGCTCTATGAAGTTCACAAATAATCCGATTTTCCTTGAACATGCATCCATTTGTAGTCCATTCTCTCATCTATCAAAATTGCTTTAATTAAAATTCAAAAACATCACTGAACTATGGCTTCATTTGTGATCAGAATTGAAGATCGAGATGCACTCCCCGACTTTGAATACTAGAGTCATCTCTAAGACTTGCTTTACTAGAACCATTTGATCGCAAACCGATCAGAGTTACTTTTAATGATATTCATAAGTTTTATACATCTAATAGACAGATAGTAATGCATGACATTATCGGAAGATCGAAATTGCGCATTCGTCTACCCCTCAACATTTGCTCAACTTAGATCGCAATTGCACACATTTGCTCAACTGAGCTTGCACATAGTTCACTTCTTAACATTTGACTACAGTTTTGTCCGGTGCCTGCTGATTTACAAGAGTCATTAGAACGTGGAACGAACCTAACTCCACTTAATGCTGGATAACAAGTGGCATATCGTGTCATACTCTTCTTTCTGGCCATCCAGCGATTGGAAAAACTACTTGTACTTCTTTCTCCTCATTTAAGAATTGTCGACACTTAAGCTTTATATATTTACCTTGATATCTGAATACCCCTAATGTTTGCTAGTTAACCACTCTATCTTCTCTCTCTTCCCTTGTCCATCGAAAAAATTTAATAATTCAAAAAACTAAATGAGGAAGGAGGGAAAAAACAGCAGATAAAACACCACTAATAACAACAACAACTTTAAAAGCCACATCCACTATAGCTCATAACTATTTTAAAGTTTGCACTGAAAGAAAAAAAAACCAAACACAAGAAAAAATAGTTAAAGCATGTCTAACTAATGGTCGGTCTTATAGTCTGTTTATTTGACGTTTTTATACACTGCTCTATGTACATTTTGTTTTAAGTACCAACACGCGCAATCTTTTTTTGTTTTCGACATACATTGTAATATTTTTTGTTGTTGTTTAAATTCAAACATATATATTTCGCATGTGCAATATCAGACACTGACTACCAAGCAACCACCAAGTGCCAACGTTTGTTAGTGGCGTTTAGCAAAAACAATATTCATGATCTGTTTTGCGCCATTGTGTTTATTTTTTTATGAAATTCATTAAAATTTTTGGTTTTAACCGAAAATTACTGAATGTAACTTAACACAGCTATTTCATCTTATTTAGTATATAACTTAGTGCTAGTTAAGAAATTTTTAAATTTTTCTTTTATTTTTTAAAAATTATTTCTTTTCTCTTTTTATACTTTAACTGCAATAACTTTGTTTTTGCGTTTTATTAAACAGCTTAACTCTTGTCATTCTTTTAAGGCGTCAGTTGATTGAGGTCTGTTTGTCTGATTGCCGACTGGCATTACCTCCAATTGTTGTTGTTGTTTGTTAGCTACTTGAATCTGTTTTTCTGTCTTTTCTATCAATTTAATTGCAATTTTATTTTTATTTTTTTTTTTAATTAAATTTAACATTGAATATTGTTGTTGTTGAATATTTTTTTTTAATTTCTTTTCAAAGTCAATGGCAAATTTATAAATAATTTTTATTTTATTTACTTAATTTTTTAATAATTTTTAATTGATAAAGTCAAAAAGGTTCAAAAACTTTGACTTGAGGGATTTTTTAAAACACATAAAGTGATTATAGACATTTAATTTTCTATCTTAGATATTTGAACTTAAATTTAAATTTCTAAGCAATATAGATTTTTTGCCTCAAATGTCAATGCGAATTGCTTGCTAAACCCTCTGAAGATCAGGGAAATAAGACAGATAGATAACTTGTCATTAATATTGTTGTTCCGATCAAGTACAATCTTATATACGATCTTTAGCAAGGTTCGCCGAAAAATTCTTTAAAATATTGTTTGTAAAAGTTCAAGTTTTAGAACATGAGAAGTCAAAAGTTTAAGTATCTGTGTAAGAAATCGGCTACCAACGATAATCGCCGGATCAAATGTCTATACAGATTGTTTGTGAAAACAATTCCGCTTCGTAGATCAGTGAGAAAAGAAATGGATCAAATGTCTATGCAGATTGCTTGCCAAACCCATCCAAACCATTCCAAATTCTCTGAAGATCAGTGAGATTGAACAGACATAAGGAGTGAGATCGAAAAATTCTTAACATACATATATGTTTATAAAAAAAGAAACCACTAAACTTACAGCTTTATTTTTTTTTTATTTGATTCAAATTATTATTACAATTTACAAAAAAAATATTTTTATAGTTTTAATCACTAGTGATGAAATTTTGAACCCTTTTCGGAAACCCTTCCATTAACGTTTTTATAGTGCTTTCTGTCACTTTGCTTGAACATGTAGTCCATCTCCGTTTAAAATCTACCACACTTTTGGACACCTTTTTTGTACTCTTCAATTCTCTTTTAACAAGAGCCCAATATCTCTCCACTGGCCTTAGCTCCGGGCAGTTTGGAGGATTTGCCTCTCTTGGTACAAATACCACATTATTGTTCTTGTACCACTCAAGGGCTTGTTTACCATAGTGACAGGATGCCAAGTCAGGCCAAAAATAAGTGGACACATTATGAAGTCTTATGAATGGAAGCAGCCTTTTTTGTAAACATTCCTTGATGTAAATTTCGGTATTTATAGAGCCCGTTGTAACAAATGATTGGCTTCTTTTGCCGCAACTGCATATTGCTTGCCATACCAAGAACTTTCTGGGAAATTTTGTCTGCTTTTGGGTCCTAAACTTTTCTTCAACATTCCCTCGAGCATCAGCAACATAAAACTTTTGACCTGGAAGTTGCGAAAAATCTGCCAGAACATACGTTTCGTCATCCATTATGCAGCAAGAATATTTTTTTATAAAACTTGACTTCAATTTCCGTGCTCTGTTTTTGGCCTCTAAATTTTTAGCAGCGTTCCTGTCAGGAACCTTTTGAGCCTTGTATGTTTTTAAACCTGCATTAGCTTTAACTTTTCGTACCAAATAGTCCGAGCACTGAGCTAACCGAGCTGCTCTCCTACCGGATGTGTTGGGAGCTCTTTTGAAAATGCGTTCTATTTTTTGGCTTTAGAAACATCATGTGGACCATTCCTTCTACCTGAACCAGGTTTTCTATCAACTGACAAGTTCTCCCGGTACTGTTTAATAACATTGGAAAAAGTTTGACGGCAGACCTTTGTATGCTTGGCCAACTTTTTGTAAGACCAAGTTGGGTTTAGTTGAAAATATTTAATAATTTCAGTACGCACTTTTTGCTGGTCACTCATTTTAATCAGATTAACAAAAAAATTAATATAATTGACATTACACATAATAACTGACATGTTTTTCAAAGGTAACTTGATCAAAAAAAAAAAAAAATCAAATAATACTTTGGTTGAAAAATGTAATGTAAAACGTGTGTTAAGAATTTTTCGATCTCACTCCTTATCTTTTGTCTACTCAAGTACGATCTTTTATAAGAAGCTATATCAGGTTTCGCCACAAAATTCTTCAAAATATAATTTGCAAATATTAAAGTTTTGGCACTTGCGTAGTCAAAATTCCAAGTTTCTGTGCAAGAAATCAGCTTCCCACGATTATCGCTGGACACCAATCTGTCAAAAGATTGTTTGTCAAACCAATTCCGCTTCGCAGAACAGTGAGAAAAGAAATGGATCAAATGTCTACGCAGATTGCTTGCCAAACCATTCCAAATATTCTAAAGATCAGTTAAACTGAACAGACTAATCTTTTCTCATGAACTTTGTTGTTCTGATCCAGTACGATCTTTAATAAGAAGCTATATCAAGTTTGGCCGCAAAATTCTTAAAAATATAGTTTGCAAAAGTTCAAGTTTTGGGTACTTGAGAAGTCAAAAATCCAAGTGTGGCTGGTTTACAGTCTATCTAAGAGATTGTTTGTCAAACCAATTGTCACACTTACTACAGCAAAGCTGGAACTCATTGTCAATTGGCTCCTGAAGTTTTTGGGCTAGACATGAGACTGAATATTTCCTTATTTCAGAAGCAAAGTATGTTTCCGAAATCAAGTCTCTATTTCATTCTAAACCAATAAACTTTGCTTTGCATAAAATGTTCAACAACTTTCAGACTTTAGAGTACCAATACGATCTCAATATTCGTGGCAACTTAGAAATTTTTGTCGGCAGTCAAGCGGCACTTCTTTTCCTAAAGTTCTATACTACCACTTCACTTTCTTTCAATGTGACACGCAGCAGACACCTTGACACCTGAAGTAGGCGGGATATATTGAGATTAATAGCGTTAATAACAGGGCACTGAGAACTAGACAGACATACAAGTCGGCTAGAGCTCCTCTTCAATGAGTACTGTCACAGTTGCCAAGGCAAGGTAAAGGAAGAAACGGAAGAAGACTACCAACCAACCAATATATTCAATCTTTTACAGGAATTATTCATCAAAATAAAGTTAGCAAAAGTTGGGGATTTTGAACTTTTCTGCATAGCGACTTCAGCGAACGTATGAGTGTACGTATGACGTATGAGTGTTTGCCGAACCCATCATAATCGATCTTTTGATATCTGTTTCAGTTGGATCTTTTACCGATCTTTACGAAGAAACATCGGTTCTCCTTCACACTGTTCATGGGTTTTATTGATTGTTGGGTTTTACTGATTGTTTATCGATTTTGAAATTGGACTCGGTCAAGTATGGGAAAAATTCGGTCCTGTTTAAATTAGGAAATCCTTTGACCTCCAAGTGCTTCTGTATCGATGAAGATGATCTGTTATAAAAGTTCTTTATCGATTCTCATCCAATATAAATCTTTCTCTTACAAGAAATTATTCCAACATGTGTAATATTTAAAACATATGTACATCTCGTTAATGGGTCATTATTCTATATCAGGCATTCAATATTTCATTGTATGGAAAACCATTCACTTCCACACCCATTTTCAACATAAAATTTACGTACAGAACGAAAAAGAAATGAAATATACACTCACAAAATTTGTCAATTCAAAATTATATCATAAGCAGCGTATTTATAATAATGCATTTAAAAATAAATTCTTTAGGCATTAGGGTAGTTCTCTTTTAAATGGTTACATCAAATTGTTGAAAACGATTTAAACAAATAAATGATTAAGCCTAATAGGCAGACAATTCCATATGACTTTATAACAATTGTTGGTTTTTGTCTGCCCGTATGAAATTCATTTAACACATGACAAATTAATGTTGCTTTCATAAGAATTTTTATTGTATATTTTTATACCCTACACCACTATAGTGGGGAGGGTATTATACGTTTGTGCTGATGTTTGTAACATACAAAAATATTGGTCCAATACCCACCTTAAAGTATACCGATCGATTCAGAATCATTTTTTGAGTCGATTAAGACATGTCCGTCCGTCCGTCCGTCCGTCTGTCCGGCTGGCTGGCTGTCCATGTAAACCTTGTGCGCAAGGTACAGGCCGCAATTTTCAAGATAATTTGATGAAATTTGGACCAAGCATGTTTTTTGGCACAAGGACGAAGCCTATTGAAAATGGTTGAAATCGGTCCATTATTTCACCTAGCCCCCATACAACCGTACCTCCCGATTTGAACTTTTTATGCTATAATTACGTCAAATATTCTGCTATCTCTCTAAAAATTGGCACAAATATGTTTTATACAAGTATAAATGATACTGCAGATTTTCGTAAGGATCGGCCTATATTTGACCCTAGCCCCCATACAAACCCCCCTTCAAAAAATGACTTAAACGTCTAAAATTGAGTTGTAACCATTTGTATCGCAATGAAACTCAACAAAACTAACTGTTATTTAGAAATATATCCTTTTCCCAAATTTACCGAGGATCGGCCCATATTTGACCTATATAAAGCCTCATTTAGAAATTTTAGTTTTTTATCAATAAATTGATTAAATATTTTGGAATTATGGTAATATTCAACATAAAAGTTTCTTTACAAAAAATAAAAATTTTATAAAAGTAAAAATTGTAAAAATATACTCATGGTGTAGGGTATCATATGGTCGGCCATGCCCGACTATACTTTCCTACTTGTTTTTATTATTCTTTTGACTTAAATATTGTCATAAATTTAAAATGTATGACTTGTCATATTAATAAATACAAAGGATTAATAAATTTTAACAAATACTAGCATTTAAATAATAATACTGATAGCAAAAGCTTATGAAAGGAATTATATGAATAAATTACACAATTTCTTGGGAAATTAAGAATTATTTTAAGACAGATTGTAATCCTATTTAAAAAACATTCATTATTTTATACTATAAAATATCCCTTAACATTTAAAGCATAAATTTGCCTCTCGTTAACTTTAATTTTCCTTAAGTCTCCTAGGAAACAGTGTAATTATCTAGTTTCCTATTTTACTCTTAACACATCACTATACAATTGTAAAACCTTCTTTGATTATAAACCCATTAACATCCTACATGTTTACAAGATTATCTTTTGATTATTACAACAACGCAACATACTAGACAAATGACACCCACACCCAGTTTTATTCATGTTCTGTTTTTTTCTCTCTCTCGCTCTCTTTCCTCATCCGTTAAATTATATTAAATACCATTACACCGAAAGGTATGTTTGCTATATATATAAAAATATGAATATCCTTAGGAAATTAAACAAATCACCTCCACTGCCCTTCTGCAGCTGCTGAAAACTTTAATAATCCAACTAGCAGCCTGCAACCAACAACAACTGAGTTAAAACATAAATTAAAGTTCCTTTTTTATCCGGTTTTATAACAGACGTAAAAATACGCAAAAAGCAAGTCAATAAAGAATATTTATCATGGTCATAACTTTAATAATTCCCACCTTGATTTTAAGAGAAGAAAATTTATGAAGTTATACATTTTTGCATATTGTCGGTTGATTCATACAATTGCTAATATTGGGTTGTATGCAGAATAGGAGGGCTAAAGAGAAAGTTGTTTTAATACACTTTACAAGATAATTTCCTTTAGGCTTCAGTTCTCCCTCTCTCTCTGTGCCATGACAAATGAAATCCTTTGCACTGTAATTGTGAACATTTCATCATCGCACTTTGTAAGGCTGAAGTCCAAAGTTCAATCACAAAATGGAGGCTGAAGTCCAAAGTTCAATCACAAAATGGTAGTTTGTTTAAGTAGGTGCTTGAGAAGTTCAAGCGTTTGTGAAACCTAAGAAATAAGTTCTACAAGATCATGACCTTTCTAGGGTTCTTTGGCGTCTGAACTCTTATATACAATAGATCTGAACGGCTGTAATTCCGAGATCTTTTACAATGTTATCCAATTCCTGTTTCCGAATCAATCGTACTTTTGCAAACACTCTGATGTCCAGACTTTGAACAAGTGTATATTGTCTGAACTATCAGATTTACTATAACTACTGCAATATAAATCAGTGGAATTTAGCAAAAGTCTGAGTTTCCGAGAGAAGCAGTAATGACTGCCGTACAAAACTCCACAAATAGAACTCTGATTGTTTGTGAAGTTGATTGTAAATCGGTTGTAAACATTCCAGTAATTCTTCAACAAACTAGAATTCTTTGACGCCGGGGTGTTGATGGATTTTTTATCTTTATGGTCAAGAACTTTAAGCTTCTTTTTAAATCGGATTTAAAGTGGGTATAATGTCAAGTTTCGGCTACAATTTAACCTCTTTGAGAAAGTCTGACTTGTTTATTAAGGTTTTGGGTTCTTAACTGTTGAACTGGCAATCCTTTTATTCATTGTTATTGGCTGACTGTTTACCGAAACGATCGTACCCTTTCAAACACTCTAAAGCTGTCATTTTAAACTTTTAGATCTTTTGGATTTGTTACGGCTACCAAGACGCAGAATCCATAACGATAAGGACTCCATCGTGTTTATTTCTCAAGTTCTTGAATTTGAGAATTCGAATTTCAGTCAAAGAACAAGCCACCGATTTGCCCTTTAATGGATGCGGTATCGAGTTCCAACACAAAATTAATCTAGTTGAAGTTTGCGCAAATCAAAATTGTTGATCAACGTATTTGCTATCTTAACTTTTTCGAGAATCGAACAAACAATCTTGACTTTAAACCCTTCAGAAATCGTCTTCGCAAAAAACAATCTCGTATTTACACTCCTACAGAAATGGACATCCAATCACATAAGAGTTCAGTAAGAAAGCGAATGGTGTTGTTTCGGATCAATAACTTTGAAATTAAAGAAGGTCGGGCCACATTGCAGTTTGCAAAAGCCCAACCTCTTGTTCAAGTTGTCTATCCATTGTTTTATATTCAAAACTGGAAAAACTCTGAAATCTAGTCTTGTATGCCATTTTCAATTACATGTTCTGAAGCACAAATAGTGAAATTTAACAAGAAAGTGATATTTCATGTTCTTATCAGATCCGATGCTACATGGATGTTGGCTGTTTTTTGGTAAACCTTTGAAAGTCCTGTAAAGGAAGAAGTAACGTTGTTTATGGTTATTACCTTAGAAACTCACGAATGCTAACTTGCACTTTGCTGTGCCTACAGATCGCATGCGAAACAAATACTTATATTTCTCTTGGAAACCGAGCTTTCATTTCACATTTTTATTACCTCCTGATTGAGAGTTTTTCTGTTGAGTACGATCATAACCATGATCTCATATTTTGTGTGGCGGCAGTTTCCTTTCTGCACATCCGTATGGACAGTAGCGATGTTTTCGGATGTGGAAAGTTGAACAAAAATAATTTTTTGTTCTTATTAGATCTGCTGTTCCATTGTCATATGGATGTTGGTTGTTTGTTTGATGCACCAGAATATCACTTTTTTAACATTTAGAAGTCCTGTAAAGGAAAAAATAACCTTGTTTATGGTCATTACATTAGATCGTCATGATTGCTAAAAGAAAAGAGATATTTCATATTCTTATCAGATCTGCTGTTCCATTGTCATATGGATTTTGTGACGGTTTGTTTGATGAACTAGAATAGCTCCTTCTATCACTTAAAATTCCTGTAAAGGAAGAAATAACGCTGCAGTAACTTTCCTGCACATCCTTAGGGACAGTGGCGATGTTTTCGGATGTGTTTTTGGGTTTAGTATTCAATTGTTCACTCTGCAATTGACAATTATAATCACTGTAACTTTATAATCTTCTATTATCTCTGGTATAAACTCGATCTGTTTAGTTCCAACGATCTCCAAGTTTGCTTTAAAACTCGATCTGTTTAGTTCCAAGGATCTCCAAGTTTGATTAAATTCTAATTTCGATTTTTCATTTCCAGCAAATATGTTCGGTAGTTATGATGTGTTACTTCATTGCATATATTACTTTACAAATTTGTTGGGTCTTAATAATCAAACCGATAGAAGGTTGATTTGCTAAAGTTTTTATTTTCAAGCTTGCCACACGTCTCCAATCATGCTGTCTTTATGCTGATACTATTTAGTAGGCCTGTTAGAGAGGAAGTTGAGGAATCATTTATATAAGTTAACTTTACAAATAGCATTTCCATTCGGTTTATTCATTGATAAGTAAAATATATATATAAATATTTGTTGTTATTCATTGCAAATGCGGCCAATGGCCATTGACCGTTTGTGGAACTTTGTATGACTAGTGCAAATACCGTTTTTTTTTTTTTATTTTTCTTCTTTTCAACTAACTTACGGACTGACTAACTGGCGACTTTACCAACAGTTGGATGCGTCAGTTGGTTCGTTAGTTAGTCGGTTGGTTGGTTGGTTGGCTAGGTAGTTGTTTTTCAGTGTTTAAGTATTTACTTGTAGTTTAATAGGAACACACCCATCTCTCATCGATTAGTTGCTGGTGATAAGATTGTTATTTTATTTTTCTGGTCTCTACCGTTTTAGTGTTATTTTCTTTGCAAACTTTTCCTTTCCTTGTGTTTGAATTTCTGTAAATATGTTATAAAACTCTTTACTCATCTTTCTTTTTGTTGTTTAATTACAAATATTAATATTTTTGTTTTATTATTAATTAACATGTAGTTGTTTTTGTTGGACCACAACTTTTTGCTTCCCCCCCCCCCCATCTGACTGTATTGCTATTTCTTCTATGTGTTGGTTCAGAGATAATCTGCTATATTTAGTAATTATTACTTTTTCCTTTAGACGATAGCGTTTGCAGCAATTTTCATTGATTAATTTCTAATTATTTATAGTAATGAAGATAGAATAACAAATAGTTGCAGGGTTTTTTTTGTTTCTTTTCACATAAATCCTTCATTAATTGAATATTAAATATTTTAAGAATTCTTTATACAGATTTAATCCATTCTCTCTAGGTCACTTGGCAACCATGTTAGCTTATGGATTTTTTTCTTTGCTACAAATTGCCTTCTGGCAATACTTTCAAAATCCAATCAATTTTCCAGAAATTTCCAAATCCGCCTCCTCATACAATAAATAATTGTAAAATATTGTTGCAAAGTTGGATTAACTTTTCTCTTCACATCACATCATCTAAATGCAATACTCTTTCTCTTATACATATGTGTAGTTTTTTTTTAGATACTTTCTATTATATGTATGTATTTCCATTACACTTCATTTCCGTTGCAATTATGTTTCTCTATCAGCTGTCGTTAATGCAACAATGTTGCAAAAACTATTCGTCTGTATTGAGACGTATCTAATGTATATTTATCCTTAAAAAAAATATTTTAATCTTAAAGAAATATTCAAAATAAATAAGATTTAAATATTTGAGAGCAAAAAAAAAAACGTGAAATCTTTTGTATTATTTTCGAATTTTATTTGGTATTTCTGCTTTTTTATTTAAGATCAGGAGCAAAAACAACTGTCATTGCTCATCATTAGAGTGACATGAGGCGACAAGGAGAAAAACATGTAAATATTTGTGTTATTTGTTTCTTTAAGAGATCTAAATACATACAATTCATCTAGTTGTTAAACACAACTGATTACATGACTCAAAGGAGAAGAGTAATCTTGTAGAACGAATAAAAAGTTTAACGGATAAAATGTATATATGAGCAGTGTAATGGGTTTACATTGATTTACTTTTGTTTTTGCATTTTTGGGAATATTTTTTTGCTCTTCAGAGCTTTAAAATATTGAATTCTTTAAAAGGAATTTTGGTTTTCTACATCTCTAAACTTTTAAAGTGATTGCAGGTAGTTTCCAAAAGTTCCTAAACTAAATAATGCAGTTAGAAAGGTAAGCGAGAATATCATCTAGAATCATGGTTTAATGATCCCCTTCTTTAACTAGGCGAGGATTTTAAACCAACATTCCTTTAAACTATCGCTATAAGATCAGAGAGAGTTGGTTTCTTCAAACTCACTGTAGAATTTCGATTGACTTTCACAATTTTTCTAACAAGATTTCAAAATAACTTTCAGAGATCTTTTCTGGGGAATATAGTGTCTAAGTTATAGGATATCCTTCTTTAACATTGCGAAGTTGTCACTGGTAATTTTGATTAGATGATCTCCTTCTTTAACTTTGAAGGGTTTTAAACTTACATTCCTAGAACGTTGACTACATGTTCAGAAAGAGTTAGTTCTCCCCAAGAAGTAACTTTCATTGACCGTCCCTGGTGGATCTGATATTAAACGGTAATCTTTATAAGATGATCTTCTTCTATAACTTTGTGAGGTATTCAAATTAACATTTCTATAACGATGGCTACAATTTCAGAAATAGTTGGTCTCTCCCAGAAGTAATTTTCTGGAGGATCTGATATATAACGAAAATCTTGATTAGATGATTCTTTAACTTTGTGTGGTTTTCAAACTAACATTCCTATAACGATGGCTACAAGTTTAGGAAGAGTTGGTTTCGTCAAGAAGTTTCTTTCATTGACCGTCACTGGTGCATCTGATATTAAACGGTTTTATGAACTTCTTCTATAGCTTTGCAATGGTTTTAAAACAACATTCCTATAACGATGGCTACAAGTTAAAAAAAAGAGTTGGTCTCTCCAAACTCACTAAAGAATTTTGAATAACAAAAAATCACGGCAAAAAGATTTTGAATTAACTTTCATAGACCGTAGATTGGTATTTAAAATTTCAGACCATTAGTCTCAACAATCTTTTGTATCGTTAAAAAGTGTTTTACCATTGAGAGACTTTCTACATGATTTCGGAAGTAACTTCCTTTTTGATGAATCCGAGACTGAAACCTAATGTTAAATATAGATAATCACGGTTGAAGAATCTTCTCTCTACGTTACTTCCGCAGACTTCTCGTATGGTTCCCAGATTACAAATTGAAGTTTAAGTTAAGTTAAAATTTCTTTCTTACTCAGGTTTGTACAAATGTTTCGTAAAGCGTCTCTTGTGGTTTGGATATTTTTTGATGAAGCTCATGTTTATACTCCATTTAAAGATCTCTTAACGATCGACTTTTTTAACTTGCAATCTATCAAATGATATAAAACCGTTATAATTGGTTAACAATCTTCTGAATAGGGGCAGGGTGATTTTGAATCGGGCAATACTATTTCAAATAGTTTTTTTAGAAAACCATTACTATTTCAAAAATAACGACTGTCATTCTGAACGATCACCAGATTAATCCATACGAAAACGTTTCCGGAGAATACAGTAAAGATGTTATGGGGGATCGTTTCTTTGTAACAACAGTGGGTATTTAGTTTAATATGCGATAAATTGTGAATTTGATTTTTACCGTGACACCTTTAAACATGCGATCTAGTGGTTTTATTGGATGATCGTTTCTGTGTAAATATAAAACGATTTAACACCATGATCATATATTACGTTCCTGCAATTGGAACAAAAATACTTAATGCATGCATTTTAATGATTTAATTCCTTCAACTAACTGTCTTCATTGGTATCCCTAAAGATATTGATGTTTTTTTTTTTTTTTTTTTTTTTTTGAACGACAACAAGCAAATAAACAACAGTAGCTGCATCTGAAGAATATTCATAATGTCTGTTCCAACTACTACAAGACAGTCTGTCTGTAATGATTCCAAAAAGAACATCTATGAGGCTTGATGAATTACTGAACACAAACACATTAACTCATCTACCACACCAATCATTTGCTTCAACGGCCACAAAAAGTATTACCATAGAATTGTTTAAAACTGAGGAACAAAAAAGAACACAAATTCAATTTCTTTAGAAGACTTTTAAAAGAAGCATAAAGCAATTTTTTTTCTTAGTTCTACTTGAAAATATCGAACTAACTTTACAGCTCTATATATATAGACTAGAATATGGTTGCCTGACTGCCTTTACATTATCATGTGCCTGACACAAAGTCTGTTTAAGATTAAAAATTGTGAAGAATGTACAAAGTTCGTAAGATAGATTTTTGTTTTAGTTTTTTTTTCTTTTTGAAAAACAAAAAGAAATGACTTTGTGCCAAAGTCTTATGAAAAATGTAGTCTCTTAGTTTCCCATTACCGTTCCCGACTTTCTGATAAGTAGAAAGTTGTTGTGTGGATGGATGTAAGTTCTCCCCCCATCTTCTGTCATTATCCACCAGTAGCTATGGTATTTAATGTTGGATATTAAGAATTTAATGGATCTTACTTTGAGTAAAAAAAAAAAAAACTAAGATCAGACCAACAAGAAGTTGATGTTCAAGTATGTTGTTGCTGCTGCTGATGTTGTTGTTGTTGATGATAATGATGTTGCATTCTTTAGAAAGAGAACATGAAGATTACAAAAAAAAAACCAAAACTATGCACTTGGCAACACTTTTATTTATAGATTGACTCTGGGGCACTGTGAGTATGTATGCATCACTTGTAATGCGTTACAACAAACACTCCTTGTTTTTTTGTGTTGAGATATATGAATATTTGTTTGGAAATTCAGAAAAATTGCTAAACTGGGTTTATAATTACCTAGTAGGGGAATTTGATTTATATAGTTGTATTAAGTTGAGTGTATATTAAGAAGGGGGTTAAGGGGTTTCCTTTAAGCTTAATTTGAAACCAATTTTACTGATCTTTCATATCAAGCGTTATCGTCTATATATTTCTCTATAAAACTGTTATTTTGTGAACAATTTAAAATTGCTGTAATACAACATTCCTAATAGTTATCTGTCAGATCGTTGTTTTCACTATAAAATGCAAATTTTATTAATTTAATGATTGTTTTTTTTTTGTTTCTTTTAATCGCCTACAATTTAAAACAATTGTTTTCATTATTATTGTTGTTTTATTTATTACTTTTTCAAATTTTTTAAAACACAACCCAAAACAACTGACAGACTCTGATCACTCGAAAAGAAGAATAATTTTAGTTAAAATTTGAAAAAAAAAAACAATAACAAAATAAACAAAAAATTCTTGGCATCAAATAAACGCTGACCTTGCATAAAAATATTAATTGTTTTTGCAAACACATACACTCAGACGAACACAAACGGACAAATATAAATATTAGGGAGGGGGGTTTATAATTTTTTTAAATTTTAAAGAACAGAACAGACTTTAAATTAAACTGCAGTTTTACTAGACTATAGACTAGACTATAGATTAGACTATAGACTAGTCTATAGACTAGACTATAGACTAGACTATAGACTAGACTATAGACTAGACTATAGACTATACTATAGACTAGACTATAGACTAGACTATAGAC
>NC_060950.1:16180065-16182935 GCF_022045245.1 Lucilia cuprina
GTTCGTTATGGTGATCATGTTGATCTTAAATTTCCATTAAATTCTATAAATGTGTTTATCTGTTCCGTAATTGTAATGGAATTTTTGTGTTTTTTCACTGTTAGCAAATTTACCATATGATTAAGTGCACCCTATGGCGGGCAGTTGACAATTAGGCGATCACTTATATTATTTCTTTAAAATTATAAAAGTGAAAAAGTTTTAAAAATATGAATTAGAATGTTAACAGGAGTGACAGTATTTAAAGATCGTTTTTCAAATTTGGTTTATACCAAATGAATCCAAGTCGACTTAGATCGAAATTATTTCATTCTAGGAGATTCTAAATCAATTTCTCTGCAAGATTTTTCGATCCCAAAAATGTGAAAGAAAATATAAAGAAAGTTTCTATTCACGATAGATCTCTTATAACAATCTAAAAGAGAGAAACAAAAAAAGAGAAGAGAGAAACTTCGGTGTCATAGATATCGTCTTGAAATGAATAATAACGCAATGCTGAATCAATGTACTATTGGCGATCTAAAAGGGAAGAAAATGTATCTTTAACAAAGAGCTTTCACTAATTACTAATTTTCAAAAGTTTCCGCGATTATTCATGATCAAATACTTTAACACAAACTGAACAAGTAATGAAAGAATACTTTCATTTTAAAGAAATATGTTTGATTAATTTCCTGCTATCATCTAATTCTTTACGAAATGTTTCACGTCCGTAAAAAGATAAATAACTACTGAGACTTCATCATCATCACGATCATTGATCATCGATTTTCCAATAAAATGTTAATATTAGGCAGACTGAGAAAAAATTTTAATTTTTATAAAATATTAACATACGACCGATTGTGGCTGCCTAAACGCGATCGTAACAAGTAATCGTAAGAACTACGTTTGTCCAAGTAATGACAAGACCATTGAGTCCTTATTGATACCGCAAAAATCACAGTTAACAGCTGAAACGATTAGTATTATCAAGTTTGCGTAGTAGATCATTTAAAAGATCGCACCAAGACTAAAAAAGTTCTATTAAAATTCGATAAGAATTTGTAAAACAATTGATCATCGGTTTTTTAATAAAATGTCTACATCAGGCCGATTGAGGATCCCTAAATTCGATCGTGTCGTAAATAAAATGTTAAGATCAGGCCGAAGTATCTCTAAACGTGATCATAACAAGAATAATTGTAAAGTTTTGCCAAAAAAAAGGTAAGAATTGCGTTTCTGAAAGTTGTGACAAGATCATTGACTTCGCAGAAATCGTAGTTAACAGCTGAAAGGATTAGCATTATAAAGTTTGCAAAAAAGATCATTTAAATGATCGCACCATGACTGAAAAACAAAAATCTAACAAATTTCATCAGAATTTATAAAACAAAATTACTTTAGGCCATATTTAAATTTTTTTTAAATATTTTTTTTTTTTTGTAAATTATTATAAAACAAAAAAATGTTAAGAATTAATAACAATTAATCGCACACCACATGCTAATTAATATTATTATTTTTTTTTGTATTTCATTGTATAATTTTTTGACAAGGTGTTAATATTTTGTTAAATTGTTTGGACTATTTATCATAATGGAATTGAAAATATTTGTTTGTTTTGAGATTTTTTTTTGCATATTATATTCCGACAAATTCTTTTTATTAATATTATTTTTATTATCCAGTAAACAGCCTCCTTTGCTCTTAGCAACACACAAAATACAGGTGGTGAATGTGAGGTGGGTTCTCGGATTTTTAAGGTGTTTTAATACGATACGAACGTATAAACAAATATGATACGATTACAATTTGTGTGTGTGTGTGCGTGTGTGGTTTTGTATAATTTCTTGATAAAATTCAGTGATTCACAAACTTGTTAGTTGAGGAGAAAGAGTAAGTGATTAAGAATTTAGTTCTTTGTTTACAATTTTTTTAGGAATTTAATAAAAACCGATAGTTTAAGTGTAAAATAATAAAATATTTTAAAAAAAGTAACCTTTGACCCTTAAGTAAAAAGGGCTAAATATATGTATAGTTCCAAGTTTCAATTATAAATTTTCTTTTAAATATTTGTGTTAACATTTATTTATTTATCTTGCAAAAGAAAGAAAAAAAACAACTTAAAAGCCTGGTGGGTTGTTGTTTGGCTCCCAAATCAAGAAAACCCCAATGATCAACAAGATAATCACGTTGATAATGATGTTTATAAATCATATACATAAGAAAAACTGACGCCAACTACGAAACGCAAAGAAAAAACTTTTAAAAGGAAAAGTAAAAAGAAATTGAAACAGACAAAAAAAAACATCATCATTATCACCATAATATAAAATCGTGACGTAAATAAAGAATTGTCGCAGTGACAACTGTTTTCATTTCAGACAAAATGAAATTTACCATAAAAAAAGGCAATAAAAACAATAAAGTCATGAAGACTAAAGGCAGCCAATAAGAAGGGAAAATATATTTAATAATAATGAAAAAGAAAGTTTTTTTTTAAGAAATTAAGATTTGCATTAAATTTGAAATTATTCTAGTCCCGTGATTTAGAATTACATAATCAGAAGATTTTAGTCTAGCCTCAGACAGTCAGGACTTCAGACAATCCATACTTTAGACAGTAGACTATAGACAGACTTTGGACAGTCAGGCTACAGTCAATCTCCAGATTATGGTTAACTTAAAGGCCAAACTATGGTGAGTTTATGGTCGCTTCATATCCATGAATCAAAGACAGACTGTGCTTCACTTTATAGTACAGTCTATAGGCCTTCTATAATCCATATTGTTCGGACTATAGTAAGTCTTTAACCCAGGATTTTGTCAGTCTATTGTTATGATTATAGCAACTCTATAGTCTCCACTGTAAATATTCTATTATGTAA
>NC_060950.1:16183035-16189852 GCF_022045245.1 Lucilia cuprina
AATGATGAAAAACAACAACATATTTGTGTCTATTTATAGAAAAAACAACGAAAATAATAATAACAACAATAAAAACAACAAGAAAAACCACAATAAATACACACGACTCAACATATGTACGTTTGGGGGCCTACAACAGCAACAACAACAACAAACAAAAATAATGAACACGAACTGAAAAATAAAATACACGAGCAGCAAACAAACGGCGCTATACAATTAAATAAAAAAACTAGTTTTTTTTTTGCAAAACAAGAAAAAAAACTATTTAGACGGTCTCGTACACCAACTAGTAGACAGACAGACAAATGGTCTAAACGACGAGACAGTGAGACTGAAAAACCTACTTTCAACCAATGTTGTTGCTGTTCTATAGACTCTAGCGCGTGTTATAAAACGTCAACAAAAAATATTTAAGAAAAACAACAACAAAAAGAAATAAATAAAAACAAAAACTAAAATAATATTGAGACCGGCAGATCTTTACCAAATAAATAATTTTTGTAAAAAAAAGAGTACAAAACTCATTCTCTTACCATAAAGAATTACGAAAGAAAAGAAAAAAAAAAAGAGTTAATAAACAAATTTAGTTTGTTGAGGAGAAAGAGAGATTGAGAAAACGAAACTTTTATCATAATTTAGACTAGACGTTAACAGACAATAGGACGTCAGAGGAAGGGATCTTTATATTTAGTATTATTCTCATTGTTGTTGTTTTGCTGTAATCATTACAATGGAATCTAGTCGCCATCATCATTGCTGTTGTTGTTGTTGTCTTTCTTGCTGTCGTTAACTTACAACGTTTAGCTTGTAAAAAAAATTGTATGTGTAGGCTTATTTATTATTTCTGCTTTATGTTTGCTTTATGAAAATCCTCTCTCCCCCTGTCAAAATGTCGCCAATTGATGACGACTCTCCTTTCACTCCCCTTTTGCTAGTAGTTTTGGTCTTTGTTTGCAATTTTCTTTCTTGTTATTATTGTTGCTGTTGCTAAGATTTGTTGTTAATTTACGCACGCCATTGCAAGAGGGCAAAACAAATGTACATGAAGAAGCGCATTCATGCAAGACGTAAACTAATATTTATTACAAAATGCCTTTTATTGGCATTGCAATTTACAAATACCAAAAGAGAGCAAAAGCTAGAAAGAGAGTGAGAAAAGAAGAGAGATTGTGAATCGAAATTAATTGATTTCTGTTATGGTTCCATTTTATAGAAAATTCAAAACATGCAATTTGAAAAATGAAAAAGTATCTTAAAGTTTAGGCTTATGGACTATTCCTCAATCTGGATGGATTAAGTAATTTTGAGTCCCAGAGCAAATAAAACCAATATAGGATACCTTGTTCTGAACTTTAGCGTATCCCTGTGAGAATCTTCTTCATCGGTCGAATTAAATAAAAGTCGGAGGGGGAAAAATTTAGTGCTGCTTGGCTTAATCCAATAATATGGCAAGTTCAGTTCTTGTTTTTAACATTTTTTCTGTTATGCTTGTCTACCTATCTATCTATCTATCTATCTATCTATCTATCTATCTATCTATCCATCTATCTATCTATCTATCTATCTATCTATCTATTTATCTATCTATCTATCTATCTATCTATCTATCTATCTATCTATCTATCTATCTATCTATCTATCTATCTATCTATCTATCCATCTATCTATCTATCTATCTATCTATCTATCTATCTATCTATCTATCTATCTATCTATCTATCTATCTATCTATCTATCTATCTATCTATCTATCTATCTATCTATCTATCTATCTATCTATCTATCTATCTATCTATCTATCTATCTATCTATCTATCTATCTATCTATCTATCTATCTATCTATCTATCTATCTATCTATCTATCTATCTATCTATCTATCTATCTATCTATCTATCTATCTATCTATCTATCTATCTATCTATCTATATATCTATCTATCTATCTATCTATCTATCTATCTATCTATCTATCTATCTATCTATCTATCTATCTATCTATCTATCTATCTATCTATCTATCTATCTATCTATCTATCTATCTATCTATCTATCTATCTATCTATCTATCTATCTATCTATCTATCTATCTATCTATCTATCTATCTATCTATCTATCTATCTATCTATCTATCTATCTATCTATCTATCTATCTATCTATCTATCTATCCATCTATCTATCCATCTATTTATCTATCTATCACCCCTATCGTCAATCAACATTTTACTTGAAATATGATCGTGAAAATATTCCCTTTTCACTTTTTTCGTTCACAAGTTTTTTGTCGTAAAAAATTCCCCTGTTGTTAAATTTGTTTGATGTAGGTGAATGAAAATTTCAAGGGAACAAACATTTCACTTCTATTTGCGATAGTAGTTAACATTTTTTAGAACAGTACCCTCCTCAATGATTTGTAATATAGATTTATTATCTTTTATATCAAATTTTAAAAATATATTAAAAATTGTTCTTTTTTAATTTTTGTTAATAATTCTTTTCTTTCTTTTTTAGGTAAGTTGATGTTCTTCTTTCATTAAAATTGAAATGAAAGTAAGTAAATCTTAATGTATAATTATTTTACATACAAGTTTATTATTATATTTATATTAAATTTATTTTATGACGTCATTGTTTATAACATTGTTAATACAACGTTTAGTACATTACAGCTTTCATTATGAGTTGTACAAATGTTTTCTAAAATATTATCACTATTTCTCATATAAACTTACAATGATATCAATCGATTAGTGACCATATTAGTAGAGTCTGTATAAGTGGCAATTAATGGCGAAGAAAAATCATTGCCACCAAATTAATTTCAAACAAATAATCATCAGAGAAAGTTGCTTTAGGTGACAATACTATGTGAAATGTTTTCGCAACAACAAAACAAGATTTAGTTGTTGCGAATACAATAATTAGCAAGAAATTTGTTATTTTAAAAATATGAGAGACATTTGTTAATTGAGGTGTTAAATATAACGAAAGATTAAATAAAGTGTAAATTGAAATCTTCTTAAAATCTGCAATATTTATGAAGAAAATCAAGGTTGTTTTTAAAGTATTTAAAATTAATCCTCTTTTTTTTGTTTAATTATTAATCTTGTGTTTTTTTTTTTTAACTTGTTATGTCCAAATATTAATTATTAGATTAAAAATTTAAAGTATAATTAATCAAAAGTTTAGTTAAACAATTCTACTATTCTAACTCGTAAATCATGTTTATACATTTGACGTAATCGCTGTTTAAGCAGTAGATTTAATTTGCATTGTATATATTTGGACAAACTTAAATCTGTTTTCAAAACTTTTAGAAAAACTGTGAATAGCCTAAATAATTTATCACACAAAATGTTATCCACAATGTGTTCTTGCTTTAATACCTAATAAACCACTATGTTTAGCCAAAAACAAAAGAATTAATAAAATTTTAATTACTGAAACATAAAATATTCTCAACAACAATAAAATCCATCCAACTGCCCGATTGCTGTTATAAGCATGTTTCAAATTTAACCACATTTTATGACATTTATGATTTTAAATGATTATTTAATGTACATTTATTGGGCAGGACAGTGTGGGAGCGGTAGAGGATTAAGAAACACAACGATTTAAATACTTGTCAAAATATTATTTCTTTAATATACTGCAACGCAATGCTTAAATAAGATTAATAAAAAACAAATAAAAGAAAACTTAAGTGGGTGGTGGAATGGTGTGAACTTATGTCAGACTACCTGCCAAATTGTAGTGGGATGGTAACAGGTGGCAACTGAAACAATTTGCACTTTAAAAAATAAAGAGTTTTTAATAGAAAATTGCATAAAGTGCTTCCTGTATATAGTTATTGTATTAAATTTAATTAAAATTTCAAAATAAATATTGCAAAAAATAATCTGATATATTTTCAAAAAACGGAATCAACGCACAAATAAATATGTTTTTGCTTTAATCCTCTACTCACACAATATCAAGGTTGTTTAGATCACAAAAATTGTTTGTTTTTCTGTGATTGTTACGTTTTTTTTTTTCACACATAAAGAACATGGCTCAAAATATACGCTAGAATAAATTCAGTATTTTGAAATTAAATAAAAATAAATTTAGAAAAAAAAACAGAAAATAAACTATAACAATCCAATTTGTTGTTGTCTAGGCGCCAAATACAAAATTGTCAAACAACGTGCGTGCGTGTATGATTGACGACAAGTTATTTTTCAGGTGACAGACAGTGGTTAAAAAAGGGTAAACGATAGATAGATAGATAGATAGATAGATAGATAGATAGATAGATAGATAGATAGATAGATAGATAGATAGATAGATAGATAGATAGATAGATAGATAGATAGATAGATAGATAGATCGATAGATCGATAGATCGATAGATCGATAGATCGATAGATCGATAGATCGATAGATCGATAGATCGATAGATAGATAGATAGATAGATAGATAGATAGATAGATAGATAGATAGATAGATAGATAGATAGATAGATAGATAGATAGATAGATAAATAGATAGATAAGTAGATAGATAGATAAATAGATAAATAGATAAAATGATAGATAGATAGATAGATAGATAGATAGATAGATAGATAGATAGATAGATAGATAGATAGATAGATAGATAGATAGATAGATAGATAGATAGTTCTAGTTCAGTTCACTTCTAGTTCAGTTCTAATTCAGTTCTAGCTCAGTTCTAGCTCAGTTCTAGTTCAGTTCTAGTTCAGTTCTAGTTCAGTTCTAGTTCAGTTCTAGTTCAGTTCTAGTTCAATTCTAGTTCAGTTCTAGTTCAGTTCTCGTTCAGTTCAAGTTTAGTTCTAGTTCAGTTCTAGTTTAGTTCTAGTTCAGTTCTTGTTCAGTTCTAGTTCAGTTCTAGTTCAGTTCTAGTTTAGTTCTAATTCAGTTCTAATTCAGTTCTAATTCAGTTCTAGTTCAGTTCTAGTTCAGTTCTAGTTCAAGTTCAGTTCTAGTTCAGTTCTGGTTCAGTACTAGTTCAGTTCTAATTCAGTTCTAGTTCAGTTCTAGTTCAGTTCTAGTTCAGTTCTAGTTCAGTTCTAGTTCAGTTCTAGTTCAGTTCTAGTTCAGTTCTGGTTCAGTACTAGTTCAGTACTAGTTCAGTACTAGTTCAGTTCTAGTTCAGTTCTAGTTTTAGTTCAGTTCTAGTTCAGTTCTTCTATCAGATAGATAGATAGATAGATAGATAGATAGATAGATAGATAGATAGATAGATAGATAGATAGATAGATAGATAGATATATAGATAGATAGATAGATAGATAGATAGATATAAAGTTAGGTAGATAGATGGATGGATAGATGGATAGATACTTTAGTTCGAATAATAACCCCTCAGTTCTTATAATTTTTTCGCCAGTTTGTCCGTTAAATTGTCAGATTGGAGATTGTATACAATTAAAACAGTTGCAAATCTATTGTTAGGAAGAACACTCCTAACTGCTTGACAAAACGAAACTTGCGTGATCCTTGCTTCGAGGTGGAAGTCCCTTCTTACACTCTATGAGATTAACACATTTTTCTACATCCTGAAAACTTTTACGTCAATGTCAATTGATAAGGTTAAGACTTTAACACCAATAAATGTTTTTTTAATTTATTTTTTCTTTCAAACCCACTGTTAAAAGGGTATATTCCTCATCTATGTCTTCTGCTTCACCTATTTCGTTTTTTTTTTTATTTAAATATATTTATATGTTTATCCCACCATATGAACAATTATTCTTTGCAATTCAATCATGTATAAACGAGGGAGGAGACATGACGTTTTATCCATTTAATACATTGAAATATGGTTTAAATATAAACGCCAAACAAATTGCATTTTATAAAATTAAATATTAAATAATGCATTTGTATTATAATTAAATAAGTTGATTGCCTAATGTCGAACTAAGAATATAATTTTTCGATATAAAAACCGCAAATTTAATCGGAATCTGCATTTCTTGAAAACACAATTAATAATTTACATATATGTTTTTTTTTCGTTAACTGCTTTTGTGTAAAACCTGCCCTATCACAATTTTAATTTGTTCTTGCTTTTGTCTAAACATTTCCCCTTCACATTTTTATAGTATTCCTTTTAAATGAACAGAAATTCCCTTTAAAAAATACCAGTTCTAATTAATGATTAAATTTGCTTTTATTAACTGCTGCTGTTTTTCACTCCTTTTTCATTTTGTTCTTTTTTTCATTATTTCAATGATTTTTTTTGTAGTCGTTTTTTATTTCTATTATTGTTTTGCTAATTTGCTTTTGTTTTGTCAATCTACCGGATTGTTTTTGTTTAACCATTTTTTGCAATTGTCGTGGAAAGCTAACTCTTTCTCTCATTCAACCTCTAATCGTCATTAAGCATTCATACATTCTTATGTTGCCGTCGTTGGTGATTCACATAATGTGAACGCCTTCACGCTATT
Source organism: Lucilia cuprina (assembly GCF_022045245.1). Classification (NCBI taxonomy): domain Eukaryota; kingdom Metazoa; phylum Arthropoda; class Insecta; order Diptera; family Calliphoridae; genus Lucilia; species Lucilia cuprina. Next base: position 16,189,497 of record NC_060950.1, read on the forward strand.
ATGTGAAATCAGGTATTTTTGATGAGTTGTAATGTGTGCAACGAGATTTTAAAGCTTTAAAATCTGAACTCCAACGTCACACGATTATGGCTGCGTATCCTGTTATAAAATTAAAAGTAACACTATAAGTTTAGTTCTAGTTCAATTCTAGTTTAGTTCAGTTTTGGTTCAGTTCTAGTTCAAGTTCAGTTCTAGTTAATTTCCAGTTCAGTTCTAGTTCAGTTCTAGTTCAGTTCTAGTTCAGTTCTAGTTCTAGTTCTGTTCTAGTTCAGTTCTAGTTCAGTTCTAGTTCTAGTTCAGTTCTAGTTCAGTTCTAGTTCAGTTCTAGTTCAGTTCTAGTTCAGTTCTAGTTCAGT
>NC_060950.1:16189952-16193496 GCF_022045245.1 Lucilia cuprina
GATAGATAGATAGATAGATAGATAGATAGATAGATAGATAGATAGATAGATAGATAGATAGATAGATAGATAGATAGATAGATAGATAGATAGATAGATATATACATACAGATAGATATAGATAGAAATAATGGACCGATTTCAACAGTTTTTAATATCCAAATTTCAACAAATTATGTTTAAAATTGAAAGTGGACTCTTTAAGTTTTCGAAAAGCTTCTTTTATAACTCTGTTCAATCAATATCAGTATTGTTTTTGACTTCATTTCGTCATTGTCCTCTGAGATGCAATCAAACACTGAAAAAGGTGTGACAAAAAATAAATAACAAGAAGTTTAACGGGGAGGACATGTTAATCATATGATGACTATATATGGTATGTTAAAATGTTTGTAAGAAGTAATTTTAATTTGCTTATAGAAATATAGCAAGCAACTGTCAGATTTACTTTGTATAAATTTACCCATTTAAAAAGGCGTTAAACGTTTTAAAACTGGGGTCGTATTTACTCTTGCATCTTTCTTATTTTCTTCGTTAATTTTTGTCTAATTGTTGCTATATGAAAATAATACAAAAATTTCTCCAACTTGTCTTCGTCACCTTGTTAATTGTTAAATTTTGTGGAAATAAAAGTGGTCGTTGTCACCTGCCTTCATCGTGCCTTTGAAAATTATCAAGTGGTGAAGAAGCAAAAAACAACATTCACAATAACAACCACAAGCATTTTAATATTAAACTGTTAGTTGGTTGTTGCTGTTCTTGTTGTTGGTTTTTTTTTCGCACCTAATCAGTATTTAAGTGAGCATATAAATGATATTAAAAACAAACAAAAACAAATAATAATCACAACAAAGCATGCATAAACACTCATACTCTCACTCATTCATTGAATTTTTTCTGGTATTTATTGTTGGTTTTTTATTTTTGTATTTCTTCCTCTTCTGTTTTTAATTCATACTTTTACGAAGTAAAAATTTTAGGTAAACCGAACAGACGAGGGAATATTTTAGTTACTTTGATGAAAAAAAAATAATGATAAGGCTAATGAACCCGTGACAATAAGGAAAGCAACAAAAACAAATAAACCAACAAACACATATGCTTGCGTGCATAAATACTGTTTGTTTGTAAGTACTTGATGATGACAATTGTTGTCAAATTGACATTACTTTAAGTTAATATTTGAAGAGAGTGAGAAAAGTAAACAACAAACATATGGTCAATATAGTCAGAAGTCAATATAATATAGAAGTGATTTAAATCACAAAATACTTTTAATGGTAAATTCTTTAACGAGATGTTTTAGTTAAAGAATAAATTATTTGTTGATGTTTAAAAGCGAGGGAATTGTCAAGATGGAATAAAACATCTACATGTCTGGCTGTTTTTCCCAGGGGGCATGTTACCTTGGTGAAATCTCCAACTTGGTGTTATTGCTGAGTAAAGAGGTGCTACCAATACATCTAGTCTGCCGGGACTATAAACTGGTGATGTCAAATGTATCCTCGACTTCTCCTTGGGATGATTTGGCATGGAGTTAACAATAGCATCAGATAATCTGGTACTACGTGTGGCCAGCTGCCCGCAGCACTTGTCCTAGCTGGTCAGTTGGTTGAGGTTCCTTGGGGATCCACGCATTGGCTGTTGTTTAATAACCAAAATCGCGGAGAGAGAATGCTGGTCTAAGGTTTCATATATATATGCCATATATGTATGGATTCTCTCTTCCATCTCAGCAGATGTCACTGGGTGATGTGACAGAACAATCTGTGATGGATTCCGGAATCCGTTGAGTATCTCTTACTTTTCGCGTAGTTAGGCGAGACTATCTATTGGTGAATTTTCAGGTTGACACTTGGTAGTTACCTGTCATCCCGTGGATCGTTCCTTATGGTTGTTGATCTATGTATGTATCTTTATTTCTTTCTTTCTTTTCATCTATCTATCTATCTATCTATCTATCTATCTATCTATCTATCTATCTATCTATCTATCTATCTATCTATCTATCTGTCTATCTATCTATCTATCTATCTATCTATCTATCTATCTATCTATCTATCTATCTATCTATCTATCTATCTATCTATCTATCTATCTATCTATCTATCTATCTATCTATCTATCTATCTATCTATCTATCTATACAAACGAAGCCAATGACTTCTTACAATATCCGTAACATCACCTCACCTTTGACATTCACCTAAATTCATTTTTACCGGCATTAATCGATTAAACGTTATTTGACTTTCATTCCCTAAACAAAACTTTGCACGTTTTCAAAAATATAACAACAACTACAATTATGTGATTTTATAGTTATTATTGTTGTTATTTTCAGTTATAAATAAATTACTAAAACATGCAATAAACAAATTTTGTTGAACTTTCTACACAAATTTTTATTTTTCCAACTAATTTTCTACTGTCATACGTGTAAACAAGAAGAAAAACAACAATACACGATAGAGAAACAATGTTTACATTGGATTGTTTATATGAACGAAAGTTTTCTCCAATAAACAACAAAATACGTAGCAGCAGCTATAGAATAAAATGGGTAACGGTAATTTGTATTAAAAAAAAAACAAACAACAAATACTTCTTGTTGTTGCTGTTAAGTAACAAAATAAAAAAACATGATGACCTTGACAGAGAAAAAAAGTAAAGAAACCGATAAAAAAAACATGAACGAAAACAATAACAACAATAAATAAAGTCTATTACAAAATATTGATTGAATTAAATAGAGAAAAAAGGGAAACGGAAATGAGTAAAGTGTTTAACAGGAAAAAAGAAAACTCTTGGAATTAAATAGAGTTATAAAATAAAAGCTGTTGCTTTTATTGTTAAAAAAGATGTTAATTTAATTTTTAATTATATTAATAATAAAAAAAATATATTTTAAATAACCACAGTAGAGAGTTTTATAAAGATAACAAAAGTCAAGCTAAAATTAAATTATATTATAATAAAAATAACAACAAATCATCATCATACGCTATGTATGAATAAACATATACAACATTATAGAGAGTTGATTCAACTTTTGCAATATATAATATATATTAAAAAATAAAGAACAGAAATAAAAAACTTACTAAATTTATAATCGAAACAGCAAAAAATAAAACGAACTTTGAATGGAGGACTGAAAAGGCCAACGCTCATACTACATTCCTACATCAAACGACCATCAATTGAATTTACGAACACACAGAAGGCAATGGAACAAAAAGAATGAATAAAATACAGAGTGATTAAAAAAAGTCACTCTTGAAGTTCTGGTTTTTTGATATGATCTTCATTTTTAACTACCACACACGTTCTCTGACGACCAAAAGATCGGTAAGATGCTGTATGGGACGAATAAAAAGAACCCTAAAGCACAACAAACAATAACAAAAAAATGTTCGATCGAGATCTCTGTAATGATCTTTTTGAGATTATCGAAACTTTCATGATCTTTTTAATTGTCTAATTCCTGTTAGCTGATTGATTTATATCAACAAGAGTTTCACAAACCCGACATTGTGCCAGT
>NC_060950.1:16193596-16214922 GCF_022045245.1 Lucilia cuprina
TATCTATCTATCTATCTATCTATCTATCTATCTATCTATCTATCTATCTATCTATCTATCTATCTATCTATCTATCTATCCATTTGTCTACTTTTATGTAGAATCTTCTTTCAATTGCATAAATTTATTTGTGCAACATTCGTGAGAATTAAAAAATTGTGTACAAAATCATGTCTAGCTCATTTACACATTTTACATTTCATATTTCCTGCTTGTTGTGTTTGAAGATAAATAGCATGCAACAAAGTTGCTTTAAGAAAAATTACTTTGTCACACAACATTAAAATTTGCTGAAGTGTCAAGTCTCAGTGATCTTTATTAAAACATGAAAAAAATTTTCAAACTAATTTAAATTTGTGATCATAAGAAGTCTATAATCAAAAAGATTTGATTTTTTATTCTCGCCTGTTTGTGGAATATACAGACATGTGTTTTAACAAAGAATTATTATTAATTTATGATTTTGTTAAGTTTCATTAAACCCAATGAATATGTATGAGAAACGTGTTAGTTTTCATATATTTGTCGAAATGACACATTGCCAAGCAACAATTAATTAAATCAATAGCAACAAAAATTTATATATATTTAATTCATGGGTTCTTAATTGGCTTTGGTAGTGTTGATCAATGATTGTCTTTGTTTTTTTTTCTTTATATATAAAAAATGTTTCACATGACAAACGTTTAATTTTTGAAATTCTTGGACAAATTTTTACAAGAATTTGTTAAAATTTTTGGGATTTATTTTTATTCTTAATAATAAATTTTATTGTTTCTAAATAATAATTTTTTTCATTCATTCTTTTCATTGCAGGTATGTAAGTTTGTGATTCTCTTTTTATTCCAAAAATATAAATCATTTATGATTTATTGCATTACTGCGTAAGTTATTAAAAGGAAACAATTAAATTTATGTGTCTTGTTTAACTACAAGTTTTATTGAAATTTTCCTAAGTTATACTTAAGAAAAGCAAAAAAAAAAACTAAAAAATACTCTAGTCGTATAAAAAACGCCTTATATGGTTTAAATACTACAGACATGTGAAGCATAATAAATGAAAAATTATAAGTCGTAATTTTATTTCAAGAGAGAAAAATTATTTCTAAATTTAGAAATGCAATGCAAACTTGGTTATACATATATACACATAAAAAATATTTACAAAAAAATTTAAAAAAATTATAAAAAAATATTTCAATACAACAAAGACATGTTTAAAATAATAATTCCAATTGAAGAAAAAAACAAATGGATTTTATTAAATTTAAGCAGGGATGGAAAACAGGTATATATCGATTTTCCGAGAAGGCATTTTATGGGTACTGACATCAATGAAGAACTGTTCTATTAGAGTTTTATCAGTTAGACGAACGGACATTGCAAGATCTTTGTTCACTTGAAATTTTCATTCAACATGAAGACAAAATTGCTATCGTGAACTTTTTTCATTCACAGTAGTTGGTTTTGTATGCAACAAAAAAGTTAAAAGGGAACAATATATTTCATGTGAAATATTCATATATTTTGCAATAAGTTTGATCCCTTCGGATCTCTTTTTGCTCCTTTGAAATTTTCATTTAACTCGAAGAGAAAATTCATATTGTAAACTTGCTTTAAACAATTCATTCACAATAGTTGATTTTGTATGCAACAGCTGTTTATTAAAAAAAATTAAAAGGAAACTTATTCGGATGTATATTTTGCAATAAGTTCGATTACATTAGATCTCTAAGAACTTAATATTGGGAATATGACTTGATATGAAAATGGGCTACAGAATGACTTCTGTGTGCCCCGCCGACGCATAACAGCTTGGATTGCAATCCGAGAGAAAGGGTGCTATCAGTAGCTCTAGTATGCCAGGGCTATAAACTGGTGGTGTTAAATGTATGCTTTGAAATGATTTGATCTTCGTCTTATTGTTCAAGTCTTGCTCCTTTGATGATTTTAAACTTCTTTTGAAAAAGACATCACCTCTCTTATTATTTAAAATTATTCATTAAAATTAAGAGAACAACGGATATGACAAGATCTTTCAAATCATGGAAAGAAAATCTGAGTGTAAAGTATTGTTGTAGAACTTTATATTGACAGTATGTTGATATAAAGAGGGCTACAGAAAGACACCTGTGTACCCCGCCGAGGGTTTAACTACCCCATATACATAGATGTGATTGTATTCCGGGGGAAAAGTAGTGCAGGGAGTGCATTTAAGAACTAATGGTGTTAAATGTATGATCGGCCTTTCCTTGAAATGATTTGATCTTCGTTTTATAGTTTTGTCCCATCCAATACTATTAGTTTAGATTGTTAAATTCAACTTGTTTTAATGCATTCCTGGCCTCAAAACATGAAAAATTCTTGTGAAACAGATCACATCTCATTCATAATATTTATGATAAAATTCATTACAGTTATGTAAAATTGTTTTTCTATGCTACAATTCAATTGCAATCCAGTAGCTCTAGTCTGACAGGGTTACAAACTGGTGGTGTCAAAAGTATTCTTGACCTATCCTTGAAATGTTTTGATCTTCGTCATATTGTCTAGGTCTTGTTCCATTCAACTCCATGATTTTAAACTTTCCGTAAAACATTCATACTAAGGAGTGAGATCGAAAAATTCTTAACACACGTTTTTCATTACATTTTTCAACCAAAGTATTATTTGATTTTTTTTTTTTTTTTGATCAAGTTACCTTTGAAAAACATGTCAGTTATTATGTGTAATGTCAATTTTATTAATTTTTTTGTTAATCTGATTAAAATGAGTGATCAGAAAAAAGTGCGTACTGAAATTATTAAATATTTTCAACTAAACCCAACTTGGTCTTACAAAAAGTTGGCCAAGCATACAAAGGTCTGCCGTCAAACTGTTTCCAATGTTATTAAACAGTACCGGGAGAACTTGTCAGTTGATAGAAAACCTGGTTCAGGTAGAAGGAATGGTCCACAAGATGTTTCTAAAGCCAAAAAATAGAACGCATTTTCAAAAGAGCTCCCAACACATCCGGTAGGAAAGCAGCTCGGTTAGCTCAGTGCTTGGACTATTTGGTACGAAAAGTTAAAGCTAATGCAGGTTTAAAAACATACAAGGCTCAAAAAGTTCCTGACAGGAACGCTGCTAAAAATTTAGAGGCCAAAAACAGAGCACGGAAATTGAAGTCAAGTTTTATAAAAAAAATATTTTTGCTGCATAATGGATGACGAAACGTATGTTCAGGTAGATTTTTCGCAACTTCCAGGTCAAAAGTTTTATGTTGCTGATGCTGGAGGGAATGTTGAAGAAAAGTTTAGGACCCAAAAGCAGACAAAATTTCCCAGAAAGTTCTTGGTATGGCAAGCAATACGCAGTTGCGGCAAAAGAAGCCAATCATTTGTTACAACGGGCTCTATAAATGCCGAAATTTACATCAAGGAATGTTTACAAAAAAGGCTGCCTCCATTCATAAGACTTCATAATGTGTCCACTTATTTTTGGCCTGACTTGGCATCCTGTCACTATGGTAAACAAGCCCTTGAGTGGTACAAGAACAATAATGTAGTATTTGTACCAAGAGAGGCAAATCCTCCAAACTGCCCGGTGCTAAGGGCAGTGGAGAGATATTGGGCTCTTGTTAAAAAAGAATTGAAGAGTACAAAAAAGGTGTCCAAAAGTGTGGTAGATTTTAAACGGAGATGGACTACATGTTCGAGCAAAGTGACAGATAGCACTATAAAAACGTTAATGGAAGGGTTTCCGAAAAGGGTTCAAAATTTCATCACTAGTGATTAAAACTATAAAAATATTTTTTTTTGTAAATTGTAATAATAATTTGAATCAAATAAAAAAAAAATAAAGCTGTAAGTTTAGTGGTTTCTTTTTTATAAACATATATGTATGTTAAGAATTTTTCGATCTCACTCCTTACTTATGATAAAACACTAAAACTTGTTTTGAAAAAGAGTAAACAACCTTTGGCCGATTGATAATCGGGTCGTTACGTAGCGAAGATCCAATTGTCGTGGGAACGATAAATCAATCATGTCATAATGCATTCATAACCTCAAAACATGAAAAATTCTTTTGTAACAAAAATCACTTGATATTCATACTAGTTATGATCAAATTCATTACAGTTATGAAATGTTGTTTTTCCGTCTTTATAGAAAAACTTTATATTTTAAACACATTTTAAACAAAAAAAAGTCAAAATAAAATACTTCCAGTCCTGAGCTTTAAAGATTTGGACTTTAATCTAAAGAGGCGTTTAAGAAAGAATCAAATTTTTGTTTTTAATTTAAAAAGGCGTTAAACACAAAACAGTTGTTGTCACAGAAATTAAAAAAAAAAATATTTTTTAAAAATAGTAACAAGCAATTTTACGCGACTCGTAGACATCGTTGATGACTAATGAGCAATTAGTATTTTTTTATATAAAATAATGTTTGTCATATTGTTTTAAGACAAATAAATTAGCGAAAAAGTATTTGTACTTTAAAAATTTTAAAATTTAAATAATAACGGAAAAAATTTTCAAAAACTTGAGCATTTTCTTTAAGGATTTCATTAAGTAAATAGTAAGGATGAGCAATGTATGAGCAAACTTGGTGAGATTTGAATTCTAAAGCTTTTTGATGATTAAACTTCTGCTACTTAAAGTTTAAATTCAACTCTGTGTTTCCTGTAGAGTTGTATTTGGCTCTCTGTATTCCTTCCCCTGAATGTTTATCCACATAGTTGAGGTTATTTTTAACACTCAGGAATGAATCTTTTTTCTTCATTTTTTTTTTGCACGCATGATTGCTTCTTGCATGCCATCGTATAATCATCATGTAGTTTTTATTATTGTTCTTGTTGTACTACTTGTTTATATTTTCTGCATTTAAACTAATTTATGAATTATTTTAAACATTTTGTTGGCATTTTATTTTTACCTCTCTCTCCTATATACTATTTAGTTGGTATTTGTATTACAATTTAGACAGAAAATATAAAGAAAAACAAATATTAATAATAATAATAATTTTGGAATTTAGAGCAATTTTAATTGTCTAATAGTTTCTTTTACATGTTTTTTTCTTTTTTTTGCTTTTAGTAAAGAATTTCATTTACTCATGGTATTATTAAGGCAATCAACATTTTCTTTGTTTAATACATGTTAAATAAAAAAAATTTATATAAAATTTGTTTAAAGATTCTTTTAAAATTTATTTAACTTTATCATTCATTCCTTTTTAACGGAAGTGGCGTTTATATCGTCACCATATAAACTTTGTACTTTTTGTCGTAGTTCTTGTTGTTGTTGTTACATTCACTTAATTATTTATTTCAATTTTGTTTTTTGATTACTATTGCAGAAAATATTTTCAATATACATATGTATATTATAAATTATTAATATTTTAAATATTTGCAATTTTTTTTAAACTTTTTTTTTGACAAAAAACGTAAAGTTACTCTCTCTTTAATTTACTCCCTTTTTAATTTGTCTCTTTCTTAACGTTTAGCGTTGGAAAAATAAGTACTATTTTACTTTTTCTTTTTTAAAAATATCAAACCAGTCTACTGAATAGCTTATAAGCTTGTCCACTCAATAGTCTATAAACTAGTCTATGGACTAGTCTACTGACTAACCTGTCCATTGCTGTTCATTGACTAGACTACTGGATAGTCTGTTGACTGTTTTGTTGTCTATGAACTATTCTATTGACTAGTTTGTAGACAAGTGTATTGACTAGTCTAATGATAATTCTACTGACTAGTCTAAAAAGTAATCTACGGACTTGTCTATTCACTAGTCTATGGAGTTGTCTATTAACTGGCCTAAGTAGTAGCCTACTAACAAGTCTATTGACTAAAATAATGACTAGTCTATAAATTATCGACTAGACTACGGACTAGTCTGTTGCCTAGACTACCGAATAGTGTATTGACTAGACTACTGACCAGTCTATGGACTAGAGTAATGACAAGTCTATTGACTAGACTACTGACCAGTCTATGGACTGGACTAATGACAAGTCTATTGACTAGACTAATGACAAGTCTATTGACTAGACTCATTAGTCTAAAGATTATTGACTGGACTAATGACTAGCCTATAGATTATTGACCAGACTTCTGAATATGACTAGACTACTGAGTAGTGTATTCACTACACTAATGACTAGTCTAGACTACTGACTAGTCTACTTATTAGTATACTTCCTAGTCTAGTGACCAGTATATGACTTATTTAGTAAATAGTCATTGACTTGTCTGTTCACTAGTCTGTGTTGTTGTCTATTGACAAGACTACTGTCTAGTCTATGCACTTTTCTATTTACTAGTCTGTGGAATAGTTTTCTTTCTAGTTTATGGACTTGTCTTCTGACTTATCTATGGACTAGTCTACTGACTAGAATAGTCTATAAACTAGTCTACGGACTAGTTTTTGGAATTGTATATTATCTAGTCTACGGATTATTCTATTGACTAGACTACTGACTAGTGTATTGACTAGACTACTGACTAGATTACTGACTGATCTATAGACTAGTCGACTGACAAAATAGTATACTTTCTAGACTACTGACTAGTCTATGGACTTTTTAATTTACTAGTCTATGGAGTTGTCTATAGATTAGTGACTAGTCCATAGAATAACCTACTGACTTATCTAAGCACTAGTGTTCTGTCAAATCTATGGACTTGTCTTCTAACTTATCTATGGATTAGTGTATTGACTAGGATAGTCTATGGACTAGTCTATTTATTGGTCTGTTGTTTACTATATTAACTGTTCTCTGGACTAGTATATTGATTATTATATTGAACAGTCTTTTGCTACAATCTAATATAAAGACTACTCTATTGACTTGTCTATGAAGTAATCTATTGATTTGTTTATGGACTAGTCTTTCGACCACTATTTTGAATAGTCTATTGGCTAATAAATGGACTAGTCGTTCATATTATTGATTAATATATTGTTAATCTATTGTCTATTTTATGGACCAGTCTATTGACTAGTGTCTTAACTAGTCTATTCACTATTATGTAGATTAGTATATTGACTTGTCTCTAGTCTAGTATATAGATTAGTCTATGCATTAGGCTAGACCCAAATGTGAAGCAAAATTGCTCTCTAAATCTATTAAGAACTCAAAATAACTTAAATATTATTGCAGAATTTAAATTATCCATGCCTGACCTATATACTCTCTCTCTCTCTTTCTCTCCTCAAATGTTTGCTGTCAATAATAAATGCATTAAATTATTATTACTATTTAATAGGAAAAATTTTGTTTAATATTTATTTTAATCAAATATAATTATCACATTAAATCTATTGTGAGTTTTTTTTTTTTGGTTTTGTTAATAATACCTTATAAATAAATTATAAAATTGTTGATATTTCTCAGGTAGCAGTAATTTATTTTATTTTGGCGCCATTTATTTCATTCAAGCATGAATTTTACAAAATTGTTATTGTTTATATTATATAAATTAAATTAAGTAGGACAAGGTAATATCTGGACTATAGGGCGGTTAAGGTAAAACTTGGTAATCTCTTCTTTAATAACAGCATTTTAACAGATATTCTAACAAGGATCCATGTGATGTGTCATGATGATCTATAAATTTTAATTGACTCATCTTTGAGACATTTTTTTGATAAAAAAAAAACAAAAATCTTTCGATGAATCATTTGCTGCAGATTTAATCATTAGAAAAACAATAACAATAATAAAATTTTGTTTTATTTAAAAAAACTTTAGTATTTTAAAATAAAGTTTAAAATACGAACTTTTAAGTTATACGATTTAAACTTAAAAATATAATTCTATTTATAAACTGTTCTAATCAGTTATCTGCTAATTATAACGCATGTTTACTTTTTAAACTGATCTCTTGGGTAGTTTACAATTTCAAATGACCCAAAGAGGGAAGGCTCTTCAACAATTTGTAGAATTATTGACAACAATAAACAAATTTTGATTTATGTATTGCAACCCTGTTAATTGACCGTTACGTTACTCTAACGTGCTCTCTCTCTCTCTAAAACACACATGTTTCATAAGCATCTCGTCTATATACAGTTCTTATTGTTGTTGCTTTCTATTCTAAATTGAGATGTTTTTTTGTGATAAGAAGAACTAATGTGACTTTTTGGCGCCACTTATTCTTTCGTCGAATATTTTATACTATTTTCAGTATTTTCTTTTTTCAAGTGCAAAAATGAGACATAAAATGAATATGGGGGAGGAAAAGAGGGAATTTCAAAAATCTAAAAAGAGTAAATCTTTTAATTAATTTTGATTTATTAATAAGAAAAACTATTATGAAACCCTCTATAGATCAATTAAAAGTGAATTATTTTCTTTTTAAAACAAATTTTAGTTTTTTTTTATAAAAATATTCTTTATAAAAAATAGTTGTTTTAAATATAGTGCGCAAATAGAATATTTTGTAGTTTTTCTCATTTTTTTCAAATTTTGTTTTTGTTCGTTTTTTTTTTTTTGCAAAATTTTTATAGTTTATTATTGTTTACATTGTTCTCTATAAGTTTAAAACCTATTTTAATGATATTTGAGAATATACACGAGTGTGTATGTTACTATTAGTTTTAGTGTATATTTACACTTTTTGCTGGTAAAATGTAGCCAGATGTAGAAAATATTAAATTCTTAAAATCAAATCAAATTCACCCCTATAGCTAATCAATATTTCACGTGAAATATGTTTTCACTTCTTTCGTTCACTAACTTTTTTGTCGTGAAAAAAAATCAACTGTTGTGAAATTTGTTTATGGCATTTTGTAAACATTGAACAGCTGTTGCATACAATTGTGAATGAATTGTTGACAACAAGTTCACGATAGTAATATTTCCTTCCCGAAGGGAACAAAAATTTGTCTTCAATATGCTATAGGGGGTCTTTGAACTTTATAGATAACTAAACAGATAGACCGAGTAAAAGTCTCATATCTCAGAAACTGCAAGAGCTAGAGTTTGGAATGAAATAGGCAGTGAGTGTGACACCATTCTTATAAAGAAAATCCTAAATTGGTATTTCTAAGGAAATATAACATCTAGAGTCATCATTTTATTCGGTGGGAAAAAATGGGTGCACTAGCAATAGGGGGCGTGGTAGCTCTAGTACCTTATCTGGAAAACCATTGAAGATAGAATCATAAAATTTTGCAAATAGTCCTTTAACATTCATGAAACCAAATCACACTGAGTATAGATAGTTTTCTCTAAAAAGAGCATTAATTGAAAATTTTCTATAAACTGAGAAAATTTAACAAAAATTTTTCTATAAAAAGAGAAACTTTAAAAATATTTTCTATAAATAAAGATTTATCGAAATTTTTATAAAAAGAGGAAATTTATTGCAAAATTTCTATAAAAAAGAAAATTTTCTATAAAAGAAAAAAAAATTGTAAAAAGAGAAAATTTTCGATAAAAAGAGTGATTTACTAAAAATTTTCAATAAAAATAAAAAAATAATTTTTTTAAGAGAAATTTATCAAAAATCTTCCATAAAAATAGAAATTCATCGAGAATTTTCTATAAAAATAGATTTTAATCGAAAATTTTCTTTAAAAAAGAAAATTTTTTATAAAAAGAGAAATTTATCGAAAATTTGTTTATGAGAAGAGAAATTTGTCGAAAATATTTCATAAAAAGCGAAGTTAATCGAAAATTTCGTATAAAAAGAGAAATTAATCGAAAATTTTCTATTTAAAATGAAATTTATCGAAGATATTCTATAAAAAGAGAAATTTATCGAAAATTTTCTATCCAAAGAGGAACTAATCGAAACTTTTCTTAAAAAAGAGAAATTTATTAAAAATTTTTTATAAAAAGCTAAATTTATCGAAAATTTTCTATAAAAAGGTAAAATTTTTTATAAAAAGAGAAATTTGTCGAAAATTTTTTATAAAAAGCGAAATTAATCGAAAATTTCGTATAAAAAAAAATTAATCGAAAATTATCAATTAAAAAAGAAATTTATCGAAAATTTTCTATAAAAAGAGAAATTTATCGAAAATTTTCTATAAAAAGAGAAATTTATCAAATATTTTCTATACAAAGAGAAACTAATCAAAATTTTTTATAAAAAGAGAAATTTATTGACAATTTTTTATAAAAGGAGAAACTAATCGAAAATTTTTCTGTAAAAAAAAACTAATCGAAACTTTTCTATAAAAAGAGAAATTAAAAAGAAAAATTCTTTAAAAGGAAAAATTCATCAAAAATTTTCTATAAAAAAAAACTAATCGAAACTTTTCTATAAATAGAGAAATTAAAAAAGAAATATTCTATAAAAAGAGAAATTTGTCGAAAATTTTCTTTAAAAAGAGAAATTTATCAAATATTTTCTTTTAAAAAAAGTAATTTATCGAAAATTTCTCATAAAAGGAAAATCTATCAGAAATTTCTCATAAAAAGAAAAATTTATCGGAATATTTTTATAAAAAGATAAATTTATCAAAAATTTCGTTGAAAAGATTTTGTTGCCCATTCGGCTGCTTGGCAGATCTTCTTAAAGTTATAGATCCGAAGAGAAATTTATTGAAAATTTTGTATATAAAGAGAAATATATCGAAAGTTTTAGCAAAAAGAGAAATTTATCGAAAATTTTCTTTAAAAAGATAATATTATCGAATTTTTTTATAAAAAGAAAAATTTATTGAAAATTTTCAATAAAAAGAAAAAATTATCGAAAAGATTCAATAAAAAGATTTTGATGTCAATTCGGCTTATTAAGGTTATAGATCCGAAGAGGAATTTATCGAAAATTTTGTATATAAAGAGAAATATATCGAAAAATTTTGAAAAAAAAGAAATTTATCGAAAATTTTCTTTGATTTTTAATATTCATTCGGCTGCTTGGCCGATCTTCTTGAGTTTTATCTGAAATAATGATTTGGTTAAAAATGCATTTCAGGCTTGCAATTTATACACCCAAGTTTGAAGAAATTTTCGTTGAAGTTGCCCCTTAATCTGGCAACTTTATTTTGTACCAGAAATTTGTCATACAAAAACACACATGACATTATCATTTGTTTGTATTTTGCGTTATGTTTATTTTTATATTTATTGTTTTATTTATATTTATTTAAATCGTTTGTCAATTTAATTGTACTGTCAAAGAGAAAAGAGGGAGAGAAAGAGATCATTAACACGATCGTCAGTTTTTGCTGGTGGCGTTTATGTTGTATTGTTTATGAAAAAAATAGAAGAAAAAATAATTAAAAAAAATTACAAAAATTTTTGCTAGCACTGGCTTTTTATTATTGTTTTTGTTTTATTTTCTTATGAATTTTTATTTATTCTCTCTTATCTTTTATTTACATCAATATCACTTTGATTTTCTCAGCTGCTGCGGCTGTTTTAGCTGCCGCTTACGCTGCTGCTGCTTGTGTTGTGGTCTATTAGTTCTGTCTACTGTCTGCTTTAGGTTTTGTTGTTGTCTTTCATTCTATTGTTTTCGATATTTGTTGTAGCGTTTGTTTTGATTTTTACTAAATTGCGTTTTTGAAATTGTATTTAAAAAGAATTATAAAAAAATCTTTTACGTTTATTATTGTTATTGTTTGTTTTTCTGCTCTCTTTTTTGTTTTTTTATTAACTATTTTGTTTTGGTTTTTTTATGACAAGGGCGGGCTCAGTTTTTGGCAGAGTGTAAAGAGTAACAAAATGAACTTGATCAAAAAATGAAAAGCATTAATGATGTTGTCGTTCGATCGTCCACATGATGTGACGCTGATCGTTTAATGTTTTTTTTTTTGTTTTTTGTAAATTTTCTGATTACTACTTAGAAGAACAGGTGTTTATAGTTTTCTATTGTTCTTGGCCAGGTTATCAAATCAATAGTGTGACTTTTTTTTGGGTTGTCAAAAGTATTTAAGGAATTCTTTTTGTGAAATTGATTTGTAGAGAAAAGTTTATTGTGTTCGATTTTAAGCGAATTGAATGGTTTTTGTTAAGAAGATTCGAATTGTTGTGGATTAGTAGTTAGTTTATAAAATTTTAAGAAACTGATCAGTTGCTCTTAATTTCCAATATATATTACCTTGAAATTCAAAGGAAATAGAAGGCAAAGTGATTAGGCAGCCACTAAGAACCAAACGAATTATTGCTACACAAAACAAAAGCAGAACACTTTATCTTCTCCCTATATTATTTAAAAATTATTTAAAATGTTTTACCTTTTTAAGAAAATACCAAAAAAACATACAAAAAATCATTAACTTTCATTCAGTATATAAAAAACACCCACAGATAGTCATACCATGTAAATATCACTGTTAATTTAACAAATAACATTATTTTACAGTTTGAATAATTATACCAACCAGCTTTTGCTAAAGTTTGATGTTCACTGTTGAAATTACTAGCAAGACACACCACCTTGGTTTATACCAATACCTCTAAAACTGTAACAGTTTGAAAGCCTTTACAGCAATTGAATTGCTTATGTCGACTGCGTGTCTATGCTAAAATTTGTTGTTCTTTACTGTTATTGAACAGAATGTTGAATGAGAATATTTCCTGTTTAGTCTAGACATGCACCGTAAGCCTAATGCGTAAAATGAACAGCAGAGGCGCTGCTATCTTTACTTTTTAACTAATTTGCTACAAGAAAATACGTTGAATATTTTTTTTAATTAAATGAAAATTTATAAATAACTTTTAAGTTAAATTATTTATTTTATAATCTCTAATATTTATACAAAAATTAACCAAAAAATTAAAAAAAATTGTATACAAATTTTTTATTTTTATAGAAAATGTTTAATAATTTTAATATTTTTAAAGAAAAAAATACAAAAAACGTTTGTATTTTAATCAAAGTTTTCAAAAAAAAAAAAAAAAAAAAAAAAAAATATTTATATATATATTTTTATTAAAATTTATTTTTTACAGAAGTTTTTTTTTTGACATTTTCGATTAAGACATGTCCGTCCGTCTGTCCGGCTGGCTGGCTGTCCATGTAAACCTTGTGCGCAAGGTACAGGCCGCAATTTTCAAGATAATTTGATGAAATTTGGACCAAGCACAAGGACGAAGCCTATTGAAAATGGTTGAAATCGGTCCATTATTTCACCTAGCCCCCATACAACCGTACCTCCCGATTTGAACTTTTTATGCTATAATTACGTCAAATATTCTGCTATCTCTATAAAAATTGGCACAAATAAGTTTTATATAAGTATAAATGATACTGCAGATTTTCGTAAGGATCGGCCTATATTTGAACCTAGCCCCCATACAAACCCCCCTTCAAAAATGACTTAAACGTCTAAAATTGACTTGTAACCATTTGTATCGCAATGAAACTCAACAAAACTAACTGTTATTTAGAAATATATCCTTTTCCCAAATTTACCGAGGATCGGCCCATATTTGACCTATTTAAAGCCTCATTTAGAAATTTTAGTTTTTTATCAATAAATGGCATAAATATTTTGGAATTATGGTAATACTCAACATAAAAGTTTCTTTACAAAAAATAAAAATTTTATAAAAGTAAAAATTGTAAAAATATACTCATGGTGTAGGGTATCATATGGTCGGCCATGTCCGACTATACTTTCCTACTTATTTTATAGTAAATATGTCTTTTTATTAAACACATGGTTTCAAATAAAATTTTCTTTTTCTTTATAGAAATTTTTTATAAAATTTGTCTTTAATAGAAATTTTTCAATAAAAGATTGTCTTTTATTATTTTTAATAAAATTTGATTTTTTATAAAAAAATAAAAAAAAAAAATTGTCAATAAAATTTATGTTTTTTTTAGAAAATATTCTCTTCTAATAAAAATAGACTATTTTTAATTTTGCTTTTTTATAGAAAATTTTGAATTACATTTTTTCTTATTATAGAAAATTTTAAATAAAATTTTGTGTTTTAAGACAATTTTCCGTAAAATTTCTCTTTTTAAGAAATAGTTCGATAAATTGTCTCTTTCGGAAATAAATTTCGGTAAAATATCTATTTTTAAAGAAAATTTTCGATAAAATTTCTTTTTTCAAAGAAAATTTTTGAATTTCTTCTTTTTTCGATAAAAAAATGCATCAATCAAGGCTCTTAACTCCATTGTTATTAAGTCAAAATATCTTCTCAATTAAATTCAATCACTGTGCAACTGGAACAACATCACGTTGACTAGATATGGGTTCCTGGACATGAGAACTCTCTTGTCTTTTAATAACAATTCGATTAGACTTCTGGTATAATTACTGGATAATGTATGATAGGACATATTTCGGAACGAAGAATAAGTGGTACCGATTCAACATCTTCTCTGTGACTGCAGAGCCTTACAAGAGTATAGACTACTCTAACTTGGTAGAGCTCTTTTCCACGATCTGGACTCTCTCAGAGATGCATAAGTTGTAAACATGATCGGTTAAATTAGAAGAGCCGGCTGGTTTTCACGTAGACCGAAAAAACCATGTAGTCAACGAAATTAGGGAGGAGAACTAATTTCTCAATATTAGCGAATGGCAATTCTAAGGGTATCACAATGGGCCAGAAGGAATACGTTTACTAGCGACCAATCCACGTAACTTAATCTAACTTTGATAAACTTCTCTTTTTATAGAAAGTTTTCAACAAAATTTTTTTTGTTTTATAAAACTTTTAATAAATTTTCTATTTTTACAGAAAATTTTCAATAAAATGTCTCTTTTTTTTTTAGAAAATTTTCAATAAAACTTCTCTTTTTTCTCTTTTTATAAAAATTTTTCAATCAAATATCTCTTTTTATAGAAATTTTTTAATAAAATTTCTGTTTAAAAAATATTTTTTTTTGGAAATTTTCTTATTCTTTTCCCTTCACCTTCGTGAAAAGGGTATATATAAGTTTGTCATTCCGTTTGTAATTTCTATAATATTATTTTCCGACCCTATGAAGTATATATATTCTGGATCCTTATAGATAGCGGAGTCGATTAAGCTATGTCCGTCTGTCTGTCCGTCTGTCTCAATTTTCTGAAGACTCCATATATATCTTCGAGATTCAAATCTTCAATAATTCTGTCAGACATGCAAAATCAGCAAAATCGGTCCATAAATAACTGAGATATGGGTAAAAATCTGAGACTACCTCTAAAAATTTCCTCAACAAATTATAAAAAAAGCATAAAAACAACAACAAGTAGATAAAGCAGTAATATGTTGGTAATACAGCTCATATTTGTTTGAAGGCGGTAATACAGTTTGATGGTGGTAGTACACAGCTACAGTTTATATTTGTGTGTGTATGTTATGTGTGACATGTTTCGAAAACATACTTGGTGAATGGTATATAAGATTCGGCACAGCCGAATATAGAAATCTGACTTGTTTATCTTAAAATTTTCTCTTTTTATAGAAATTTTTCAATAATTTTTCTCTTTTTATAGATTTTTTTTAAATTATATTTTTAAAAAAAAAAATTCATTGCAATTCATTTTATACTAATTTCTCTTTTCTTTTATATCTTTTCAGGTAAGCCAAAGATATGTTAAATGTTTTTCCCTTAAACCTATCTAAACGTGTACGTATGTAAGTTATTTTTAATGTAAAATATTCATTTTTTTATTTATATTTGTAATTATTATTTATTATTATTTCTTAAAACTATTTGCATATCTTATCATCTCTAAAGTAGTTTTCACTTAAAAAAAAGTAAATAAAGAAAATATTCCAATGTAAATTTGTAAAAAAAACCTAACCTTTCACACTGTAAATACTATTAAATAAGATTAGATTTTGTTTAAAAAAAAAAATATTTCTTAAAATAATTTCACTTTTTCTTAAAATAGTAAAAATGACATTTTAGTTAATAGTACTAGAGTTTAATTTAACTAATTTAGCTAATTACTTTAAAAGTAGTAGTTAAATAAACTTTTACTTAGAATGTAATTGTAAATGAAGAAAATTTATTTTAATTAATTTTTTACATAATTTATGTTTAATGAGTTAAAGTTCTTTATTATTGAAACGTTATCTGATTCTTTACATACATATGAGTTACATATGCAACTCCAGAACAAGTTGTTGCAAACCACTACAACCACAACACAATTCTTCTGAAATTTCTCTATTTAAATTCAAGTTTTTTTCCTTTAAAATAAACAAACTGTTTGTTATCTGTTTTATAACATCTTAAATATTTAAAATAACTGCAATATAAACAAAAATTAAATGCATATTTTTTGGCAAAAATTTCTATAGAAAAATACGAAACAAACAAAAATCTCAGATTTTAATCACATATTTTTGTTGTCATTTGCCAGCAAATAACCCACAACTAAAAACGAAGAAAAAAAAACAAAATTCACAAAAAATTTTGTACAAAACTTCAAGGCATTGAAGCATAAATAAACATTGTATTATTATGATAATGAGGATTACAATTGTTGTGTTGTTTGTGTTATTGCTACTACAAAGTAAATGTTGCTGGTACCAGCTACTGTTGTTGTTGCCGAAACTACAGCAGTTTTAGCTTTATATCGTTGCATGCAACACACAATTGTTAGTTGCCATAAGCAGCAAGCTTATATGTTGTGCCTATTTAAGGCTGTTGTTTATTGGGTTGTGTGTCAGTTATGCATCCGCCAGAAAATTATTTTGCCACAAATAAAAAAAATAAACTCGTACCAAACAACAATAAGAGATACAAGTCTAGAGATTTAACAAAAAAAAAAAAAAAAAAAAAAAAAAAAAAAAAAAAAAAAAAAAAAAAACAAAAAAAAAAAGCAGGAAAAAAATATAAACAAAAACTATTGTGTGCAACATATCATACACATCAACAGCAACAATAATAATAAGAAAATTTTAATTTTTTTCTTATTCTTCTCTAACCATAACCGACAATTCTAAATATGTTGTGATTGTTGTGTGTGTGTGATGATGCCTCTGCTACTGCCACACTTATTTGTTGCAGAAGATTTATTCACCTAAATTCATTCAATCAAATACCCTTACAATTTGAAAAAAAAAATCATAAGATAATTTGTTTTTATTTTTTTAATTTTATTTAATCTTTACAAATGTTTATTTCCTTGAAATTTTTATTTTTTGTTACCCTTTTGTTGTTTTTGTAAAAAATCCATGAAAATTAATATAGAAATGCAAAAAAGCGAGAGTTTATAGATAATCTAGGATTTGTCGAATTTTGAAAAGCCTAAAGGCTATAGAGTAGTATTATATATAGTCTATATATAGTAGACTATAGACTAGACTATAAACTAGACTGTCGATTAGACTATAAACTAGACTGTCGATTAGACTATAGACTAGGCTATAGACTAGACTATAGACTAGGCTATAGACTAGACTATAGACTAGGCTATAGACTAGGCTATAGACTAGACTATAGACTAGACTATAGACTAGACTATAGACTAGACTATAGACTAGACTATAGACTAGACTATAGACTAGACTATAGACTAGACTATAGACTAGACTATAGACTAGACTATAGACTAGACTATAGACTAGACTATAGACTAGACTATAGACTAGACTATAGACTAGACTATAGACTAGACTATAGACTAGACTATAGACTAGACTATAGACTAGACTATAGACTAGACTATAGACTAGTCTATAGACTAGACTATAGACTAGACTATAGACAAGACTACAGACTAGACTAAAGACTAGACTATAGAGTAGACTATAGACTAGACTATAGACTAGACTATAGACTAGACTATAGACTAGACTATAGACTAGACTATAGACTAGACTATAGACTTGACTATAGACTAGACTATAGACTAGACTATAGACTAGACTATAGACTAGACTATAGACTAGACTATAGACTAGACTATAGACTAGACTATAGACTAGACTATAGACTAGACTATAGACTAGACTATAGACTAGACTATAGACTAGACTATAGACTAGACTATAGACTAGACTATAGACTAGACTATAGACTAGACTATAGACTAGACTATAGACTAGACTATAGACTAGACTATAGACTAGACTATAGACTAGACTATAGACTAGACTATAGACTAGACTATAGACTAGACTATAGACTAGACTATAGACTAGACTATAGACTAGACTATAGACTAGACTATAGACTAGACTATAGACTAGACTATAGACTAGACTATAGACTAGACTATAGACTAGACTATAGACTAGACTATAGACTAGACTATAGACTAGACTATAGACTAGACTATAGACTAGACTATAGACTATAGACTAGACTATAGACTAGACTATAGACTAGACTATAGACTAGACTATAGACTAGACTATAGACTAGACTATAGACTAGACTATAGACAAGACTATAGACTAGACTATAGACTAGACTATAGACTAGACTATAGACTAGACTATAGACTAGACTATAGACTAGTCTATAGTCTAGACTATAGACTAGACTATAGACTAGACTATAGACTAGACTATAGACTAGACTATAGACTAGACTATAGACTAGACTATAGACTAGACTATAGACTAGACTATAGACTAGACTATAGACTAGACTATAGACTAGACTATAGACTAGACTATAGACTAGACTATAGACTAGACTATAGACTAGACTATAGACTAGACTATAGACTAGACTATAGACTAGACTAGACTACAGACTAGACTATAGACTAGACTATAGACTAGACTATAGACTAGACTATAGACTAGACTATAGACTAGACTATAGACTAGACTATAGACTAGACTATAGACTAGACTATAGACTAGACTATAGACTAGACTATAGACTAGACTATAGACAAGACTATAGACTAGACTAAACTATAGACTAGACTAAACTATAGACTAGACTAGACTATAGACTAGACTAGTAGTCCAGTCTACTTTCTATAGTATAGTCTACTTTCTAGTCTATAGTCTGGTTTATAATCTAGTATATACCCTTGTCTATAGTCTAGTCTAAAGCCTAATCTAGACCACAGTCTAGTCTATACTCTAGTCTATAGTTTGGTTTATAGTATAGTTTGTAGTCTAGTGTATCTTCTAGTCTATAGTCTAGACTATACGCTATACTAAAGACTAAGTTTACGGTCTCGTTATTAATCTAGTGGATAGTCTCGTCTGCAGTCTAGTCTATAGACTAGTTTATAGTCAAGTCTACTTTCTAATCTATGGTCTCGTCTGCAGTCTAGTCTAATCTATAGTCTATTTTATAGTCTAGTCTATACTCTAATATATAGTCTAGTCTATACTCTAGTATATAGTCTAGTCTAAAGCCTAGTCTAGACCATAGTCTGGTCTATAGTCTACTCTATAGTCTATAGTTCAGTCTATAGTATAGTCTATATTCTAGTCTATAGTCTGGTCTACAATCTAGTAGTTTGTCTAGTCTATAGTCTAGTTTGTATTTTATTATATAGTATTGACTAAAGTCTAGTCTATAGTCTAAACTCTAATCTAGTATATAATCTAGTCCATATTGTCGACTATATTCTGTTCTAGTATACAGTCTAATCTATAGTCTGGTCTACAGTTTTAAATTTTGTCTAGTATATAGTCCGTTCCATATTCTATTCTATAGCTTTGGGTACAGTACAGTTTATAGTCTAGCTCTACTCTAGTAATGTTTATAAACTGTAAACTATCCTTTTAAACCGTCATGTAATGTATCCATTGACAAAACCATTTCCCCATTTTCTCCCGCCAACAAAAATTTTCTATCTTGTTAAATTATAATAATAAATTTATTTTCAAGTTATTGTTAAATTTTTTGTTTTTCTTATTGATTTTCAAACAATAACAATTGTTGTTGTTGCTGATATTTTTTTTTCGGCAGCAATTTACAATTATTTAAGTGGCAGACGAAAACATAAAAACATTTAATACTTTAAAATAAAAGACAAAATATAAACAAACTACAACTGCAACAAAAAATGTGTTGTTTACCAATAAACACAAACAAACCCACTTTGTTTCTTTCAAACTTCAACATTTTCAAAAGAGTGTGCCAAAAACCTCTAAAGCAAGTTTTTGTAGACCAATAATAATATTACAATGCCAATCTGTGTAGACTAAGACAATTGTTTTTAACACAAAAACTCACTTTTAAAAAATATTTTATAGACATAAATATAAATAAATCTATATATTTGTTAACACCGAAAAAAAATAAAAAAATAAAAGAAAACGTAAAAAAAATATTGTTGCGGAAATTGTTAAAATTGGCATATAACAAGCCAACAAAATGGTTTAAACAATTTTGAGTGCTCCTTTGCTGCTACATAAGTGTATTTAGTTTTTGTAATTTTTCTTCCAAGAGCTCACAGTCCTTTGAAGATATAAAGTCTATCTGTCTGTCCAATCAGCTCAAAGATATCTAAGTAATGATTTACAAGTTAGTATTTACCCCGATTTTAGAGAATATGTATATCGCATAACTAAATCTTTGCTAATATATCTTTTGGATGAAAGTATCTTCAACGAAGTTAAAAATATTTCAATTTGAATTATTCCAATGTGTAGCTTATTTACAATTCGACATTGCCGAATATGAGCAAAACTATTTATATTTTTTATTGTCTTCAGTAGGAGTCGATGACAAATGTGTAAGTGTTGTGTCTGTCTATTGTTTGTATTTGATAGATTGGTGAAAAGTTGACGACTGACTATATTTTAAACGAATATTTATGGTTATAACAACAATTTTCCACTTTTTATTTAGGTTTTCTTTATTTTAAATTTAATTCGACAGAGATTTTTGTAATGAAAGTACTGTGTCATTATGACATCGTTAGCAATTTGGTAAAATGTTGTCAATTATTTAATTTCTAATCGAAGTTTTATTTGATTTACAGTTGTAGTGGAAAAGTCCAGGAAATTCCATTTTTAGAAATAATCAATGTTTTTGTATAAGAATTTTAAAGATTGGACTTGGCTAGAGACTTGACTATAGACTATAATATAAATTAGTCTGGACAATAGATCAGAGTAGAATATAGGCTTGACTATTGACCAGACTTTAGACTAAACTACATACTATAGACTTTATTATGCACTAGACCATGAAATTGACTATAGGCTAGACTATAGATTAGACTAGAGACCAGACTATAGACCGCACTATAGACTAGACTACAGACTATACAGCAGGCAAGACTATAGGCTAGACTATAGACTAAACTATAGAATGGACTATAGACTAGACAATAGACTAAACTATAAACTAGACTATAGATTAGATTATAGACTAAACTATAGACTAAACTTAGTCTATATACTAGACTATAGATTATACTGTAAACAGGACTATAGACTTTACTATATACTAGCCTAAAGACTAGAGTCTAGTCTAGACTATAGACTAGACTA
>NC_060950.1:16215022-16216860 GCF_022045245.1 Lucilia cuprina
AGACTAGAGTCTATTCTATAGACTAGAGTCTATTCTATAGACTAGAGTCTATTCTATAGACTAGAGTCTATTCTATAGACTAGAGTCTATTCTATAGACTAGAGTCTAGAAGTAGAATTTACTCCATGGAATAACCGAAAAAGACCTGAAGAAGTTACAATTTTAACACAGGCTTTTCATTGGAGGGATGACCTTTTTATTTGATTCAAACTTCAGTACATCTGAAGTCATTCTCAGGAAGTAATTTAAATGTTCATTTTTTTTTTTTGGAAGTTATTAGGAAGTAAAATTGTACTATTATAGAATACAAGTAATTTGACTAATTCAAAAAAAGCTCGCTTCTTTGTAAGTTAATATACATCACTTCCACAGAAGGTAAAAATATTCACTTAGTTCTACTTTTGAAGTTGTTTTGGAAGGACTTCGTTTTATTTTTGCTGGCTACTTTATAATTCTCGTTACCCTGTTTTATTTTTCCAAAAAATTAACAAAGCAACAAATAAAATCAAATTTGTATTTATTATGGTTTTATGACTTTTTACATATAAACATTTTATTATAAAACTTTTGTCTGTAAAGTTGCAACGCAAAAAAACTTAAAAAAAACACAAAATTTCACTTTAAATATAATTTTACTGACAGACATTCAGTAAACGGATTTTAGACTAGTTGGTCTTCATTGAGACTAAAAAAAACAAATACATATGCATGTACAAACTGTTACGAACGGAATAAAATACAAAGAAATAAAATTATGGCAGTAGTTTATTTAATTTTTATGACTTTTTCATGGAAATTGCAAATTGTTTTATTTTTATGTTTAATTTTATTTTTACAACTAAGTAAAGGAGTGAGGAGGAAAGAGAGAAATAGAGATAAAAAAACATAAAGTATGATCTATAATCTTTCACAGATGTGACAGAGACAGAGTAGTAGGGTTCGAAATTTATGTATGGCCTAAAATCATTTTACTTGGAAGGACCCAAGTCTACGACAAGCATAAAAATTTGACCATGAAATTCTCGAAAAACTAAAATATTATGCTGCATATTTACTATATATTTTTAAACCCTGATTTTCATTATAATTGTTGGACCACACTAATGGCTGATTTTCCATGGAAATTGTCAATTATGAGTGTGTCAACAGCAATCATCAGAAATAGAAAACTCATTTATATTGTGTACAATATGATTATTATTATTATATTTTTGTTGTTCATCAGTTCCAGTTATTGCCGTTTGAGTAGCTTCCGTAATTATTAAGTTGGCAACTGTGTAAGTGCAACCAAACAGACAACTAACCAAAACCAACAACAGAGCCATCAACTCGTAATGGATCTAATAAAAATGGATAATCAACAAGAAAGAAACCCAATAAAAAAAACATTTTACAATCATCAAACCATGTAGTAAATGGACCAAATGGACATAGTTTTCTTTCAGGCAAAACATCAAACGAATAAAGCAATTAATTTGTTTTAGATTTTGTTTAAACTTTTTGCTTAACAGCAATTATGAGTTTTTAATCGATTTGAAAATCTAAAAACAATGGAGATTAAATGAGTAAAGAGCTTTTTTTTAGGAAATTAAGATAAGATAACTTTAATAAATAGCAAAGGTGGAAAATTTTCTAGAAAACGAACGTTTATCGGAATTTTCCATAGTCATGTCTATAGTTTAGTCTATAGTCTAGTCTATAGTCTGGTATATAGTCTATTTTATAGTCTAGTCTAAAGTTTAGTCTATAGTCTAGTCTACAGTCTAGTCTACAGTCTAGTCTATAGTCTAGTCTATAGTCTAGTCTATAGTCTAGTCTATAGTCTAGTCTATAGTCTA
>NC_060950.1:16216960-16219106 GCF_022045245.1 Lucilia cuprina
CTTTCTGTCTATCTATCTATCTATCTATCTATCTATCTATCTATCTATCTATCTATCTATCTTTCGATCTATCTATCTATCCATTCAACTTTAAACAAAATTTAAATCTTTCCTATTTTATATATTTCTTACCATTTTCCTTAATTGCTCCACTGTGCTCACAGTGATAAAAATAAATGCGCCACAAATAAATTGCTGCTCCAAAAGGGAAATAAAATCATAAAACTAAAGCGAAAAAAGCATTTACTCCTTAATTTGATTTCTATCGCTAATATCTTAAACTTACGCACCACCACGACCACCCACTTTCCATATATATCTGGTAACCCTTGACCACAGACACTCTTCTTGTTGTTGTTTTGAAAGACAATGGAAAGAATTTCACAGTAAAATATTTACAATGTTTACTTTTGTTATTGCGTAGTTGGAGTATTGAATGAGAGTGTGGTAGTTTAAGGGGAGGGAGTTTATGATATAGATAAAAAGTACGTGTGTGGGAGAGTTTTATTTACAATCCTTTGCTGTTTAGGTGTAATTAAAACGTAATGTTTACATTTATAAACAAAACAAAGAAAAAAACTAAATAAAAATAGAAAATATGATAAAAAACATAATTATGTCTAGATTGACATACAAATTTTGCAAGAGAATGGAATAAATTGTGTTAAGAAAAATAGATTAAATTGTTTTAAATTGAAATATTTTCATACTTTTAAATTATTTGTTATTTTCTAGACATTGTCTGATTGACATTTATATGTACATTCAAATGTTTATGTAACATGTTTATTACGTATTTTTTTATCTCTTTGGGGAGTTTATTTTTATTATTTGTATACATATTTTTCGTTCCAACTTTGTTTTTGCGTTGTTAATAAATACAATGTTGTGCTAAAGTCTCTTTGTGCTTTTTAAATGTTTGTGGAGCCTCTAATACCAAAACAAAAAAATTAAATTCCTACATACTACAATACAATTTATAACAACAGCATGACATCACTACTCTAATTCCAGAAAATAAAATGAAAAAAACTCCAAATATAAATTTGTTGTATTTGTTCGTTCGTTACGAATTTATGCGCAATTTCCTTGTGAAGCATAAAACGTAGTAAAATTTGTGTTTTTTTTTATTATTTTGGAGCCTCAGTAAGCAAACATACAACAAATTATGCTAAAGAAAATGCGGAATTAAAGTTATTGCGAAGTTAAGAGTTTGTAATAAACGAAATGAAAGATAATAAATCAGAACTTAAATTATACCGAGAAATATAAACAAAAATAATGCAATTGCGTTTTAAAAAGTTGTATTTGAAATAGAATTCTATAGGTTTAAAACTTTCAATTTAGTTTTATAAAAAGTGGAGTCAATTCAAGCTCCTTATAGAATTTTTCGGATTTTTTTTTGGTGTATATCATATAAATGTGGATTTTTTTTCAAATGTCTGTTATTATCCACTCATAACATAGATATTTGATGCCGATTCGACTAGCTGCTGGGCTTCACAAACTATGTCTTAGGCTTTAATTGATTTTAATGGGTACAATAATTCGGTACCAAAAAATAAGGTTAATCCCTGAAAGAAAAAGACGGACTACCAGTATCTCTAGGCAGACTAGACTATAATATTATCTGGTACTACGGGAACAAAACAACAGATACTCTACAGAAGAGTGACAGTGGGACGAAGCGTCGAATGTTCTCTATGAGTCTGTTGAATGAATAAGAAGTGTGCTATGTTGTATTGTAAAGGATGTAAGATGTCTTATACAATTGATACCATAGCATTTTCTTCCTTGTGCGGATATGTTTCAGGGTTTACTTTGTTCTTAACAGATTTTCCACAGTGTATTCTTTGTGAATAAGAACAAGCCTTTGGATCATTTAATGGATTCATGTTTCGCTCTACCAATTACGTATCTGTGGCCGATTCAACAGAGTTTATCCAAGCTGAGTGATTGTAAAAAGATTTTTTTTTGTAAATCTGTAAGTGGTTAAGTATTTGAAAGCTGGAGTAGTTGAGCAGAATGGTTGCTCACGAATCTATCTATGTATCTATCTATCTATCTATCTATCTATCTATCTATCTATCTATCTATCTATCTATCTATCTATCTATCTATCTATCTATCTATCTATCTATCTATC
>NC_060950.1:16219206-16221706 GCF_022045245.1 Lucilia cuprina
GTTCAGTTCTAGTTCAGTTCTAGTTCAGTTCTAGTTCAGCTCTAGTTCAGTTCTAGTTCAGTTCTAGTTCAGTTCAAGTTCAGTTCTAGTTCAGTTCTAGTTCAGTTCGAGTTCAGTTCTAGTTCAGTTCTAGTTCAGTTCTAGTTCTGTTATAGTTCAGTTTTAGTTCAGTTCTAGTTCAGTTCTGGTTCAGTTTAGTTCTTTATCAGTTTTAGTTCTGAACGACTTCAGTTACAGTTCTATTTTAGTTCTAGGTCATTTCTAGTAGAATAATTTCAAAAGAAATAAATTGTAAAATATATTAAAGTTTTTTTTACTTAAACATTCGTTTTCTTGACTCACTTTCATTGTAAATTACAAATTTTTATATACATTTTTCTACTCTAATAAATTGTAAATGAATGTTTGTCTCTGGGCTCCCTTTTTGTCCAATTCTAATATATTTCCCTGCAATCTCTATTGTACAGAAACAAATATTTTCCTTTATACGTTAAGCAAACAAAATTTAAAAAAAAACTCTAACTTAATCCTCAAATTTGGCCTTAATTAGTAACTAAATCTAACCTTTAGATTTACCAAAGAAAAAAACTATAACTTTTAAGTTTTGGCTCTAGAAAAAAACATAAAAAATTGGATAAATTTTTAATTTTCTTATTTTTTTCTTCTCTTCTTTTTTTGATTTTATTCCACACAACTTCTAAAAACAAACCAAAAACAAAAAAACTATATTTTGATTTTTGAAACAACTCTTTTTTGGCACAAAATAAAAAAAAAAATCTATATGCAAAAATCTTTAACGAATCGAATGCTTTGTAAATTATGCCACCACTACATTACCACAACTTTATCTAAAAATAAACGAAGCAGAAATGTTTCCAGTCTCACTCAGGCCATGAGCAGCAATAATCAAACAAACTCTACGGGTACTGGCAATCGTAAACGGGCCTTTAGTACTCCTCACATAACACCAGCATTTGCCCAACAAATGTTGGCCAGTTCAAATGCCGGCTCTGAGTTAACACCAGTTCTACTGCTGCCCTCTTCGATGGGCGGGAATAATGAGCAAAATATTTATTTCTATAATAAAACTTCATCGGGGCGATCATCGTTTTGTGTGGACGAAAGTCTGTGGCCTACAACAGGAGGTCCGTTAACGCAATTTATCAATGTCAGTGATAATGGTAATCCTCCTTTGCTGCAACAATTGGGTTCGGATTCAAATATTTATACCAATTTGGCTTTGGGCAATGAACGTTATAAATTGCCGGTAGAGTTTACCACTTCTTTAAGTCCGGGTGTTAGCATAACCACTACCACTTCTACACAACGTGAAGATGATGAAGATGACGATGAGTATGAAGATTTGATTAACGATAACGAAGCCGATTTGGAAGAATCTACCGATCAGTTTTCGCCTTTATTGTATCCGGTATCGCAACCTATAGCCATAAGTGCTGGCAATAGTCCAGTACACAAACCCAAAAGTAATTCGGCAGGAGGTTTGCGCAGTGGTCAAAGAAGTCCCAGTCGTGCCACATCGCCCACAGCTGGACATCATCAACAGCATCACTTAGCCTTTAGTGCTAGTCCTACCACTGGGGTCTATCCATTTACCCCCTTTTATGCCGTATCCCCCGATGTTAAACAAACTCAAATGGCAGCCCAACATAAAATAGCCCATAGTTATGATCCCTCATTTGGTTCTAACATAAATCGTTTACCTTTGCCACAGCAAGGACAACAACAGCAACAGCCACCCAAAAAACAATTGCCTAGACAACCACCTTCGCCCCAGCAAAGACATTCACAGCCCAGTAGTAGCAGCAGTCATTTTACCAGTCCCATACAGCCCAGACAAAAACTATCTACCGGTTCAATTGAAAGTGCTCCAGGAGCTATTATATTTGCCACTTCACCTACTTCATCGTTAACTAACAGGTCAGTAAATGAGAGACCTCAAATTACAACAACAACAATACACTGTGCAACGTCTATATTGTTCTCCCTTTCATCGTATGTGTATGTCTCTCTATCTCTCTTTCGTAATATATATTTCTATCTCTCTTTAAGTTTATTATTTGAATTCGTCTTTGTATTATAAAGCATTCGTTTGTTACTCTTCTAACTGGTTTAAAATTAATACGTAATTCGTATATGTCTGTGTGTTTTCTTTTTTTTTTATATACATATATTTGTCTCTTTCTAATTCTAATACATAAATAATAATGCTGGCTGTTAGTATGAAGATGTATTCATATAAGGTGATCTCTGAATTGGCAATTTGTTGTAATAACAGTCATCGGTAAAGAGTTCTCTCTCTCTCTCTCTTACCTATGTTCTAGTCAATAGACTAGTGAAAAGAGTAATCTATAGATTAGTGAATGAACTAGTCAATAGACAAGTTCTTTAAAGATTACACAAAGTATTTTATTGAGTAGACCATAGATTAGCTTTAAGTCTAATTCATGGACTATATATACATCAAACATCTAGTTCAGTT
>NC_060950.1:16229206-16233894 GCF_022045245.1 Lucilia cuprina
GATTTTGTTGATTTTTTTATTTTTTTTTTAATTTGTTTAAAGTAAACAATTGTATTGCTGAAATCAATATGCGATTTACAGAAATCACATACAAAATTAGTCATTGCAGATGAAACTGTACTAATGTTGTTATACATAGGAAGAGAGAAAAGACTTCAGTTGAGATGCCTTTAGTATGCAAATAAAAGATCTTTTTAGATCCATACTTCACCTTACTGATCTACAATTCTCTAAAGTAACTTTACACGGCTGCAATAAAGTTGCAAACTTGATATATTGATCTGTGCAACAAAATTGAATTTCTTAGTATATTTCTAAAAACTAACATGAATCAGTTTTCAAACACGCACGACATTTAATAAATAATGATTATGTCAGTAATTAATCAAGTTATAATTTCTTCATTTCCTTTCCAAAACAAGAATTCTTTAATTTTCTTTTAATTTGTATTTGTTGTTATTTTTGCTCATCATACCTTGTTTTTCTTGTCCATTATAAGAATTTGTGTTTCAATATATTTTTTTTTTTTGGGTATTTGAAATATAAAGTCTAACATCAGATTTTATTTTTGGTAGAATGACGACGTTTTGTTTATATTTTTATAAAAAAAAACTTCAAAGCCAAAACATTTAATAATCACCATTGGTTGTTATACTTTGAGTTTTATAAAAAGTATTATTGCGTTTTCATTATTCACGACTACTACCTCATCTTCTTTAGGGATGGATGGCAGTAAAGCCTATTGTTTTCAATGTCTTTTGCCAAAGGTTGGGAGAAAAGTTTAAATTTCTTTATAAATTTGTTGATTCCTTAACTAAAGCAGATCAGTTAGTGGCTGATCTTGCGTTTTTTCGATATCTCGAATTCATTCATTTAATGTTGGACAATCGATCTAGAACCAACTATAACACTTATTAAGACATTCTTTGTAATTCGTAACTAGATCAGTTTGTATCTGTACTTTAAACACAATGATCGCATAAAGAAATCAGAGACGATCTCGTTTACTTATTTTAAAATTTTCCGAAAAAAAGCGATGTTCTTGACTGATCTATCGTTCCTTTGAGAGAAGCGATGTAGAACGAATTATAATTTTGATAATTTACAAATTCTTTATGCTGCATAAAGTTCCTACACGAAGATCATATAATTTATGATTGCGAAAAAACGATCACTTTTTATAATTGCAACATTCTCAGCAAAAGACGCAGTTCTTAGCTGTTCTAGCGTTACTTTGAGAATCAATGGAGAACTAACAATAATTGTGATAATTAATACATTCCTTTTTATTCATATCAAGATCAATTCTGACTCTTGCCCGTACTCATACAGTATCAACTAAAAAGGAAGTTCTTGGCTAAACTAGAGTACCTTAGAAGAAAGATCGTTAGTAAGTTATATGTATATCGAATCGGACGAGTTTAATTTGTTTTTAAAATGTAAGAGAATCGATCGAGAATGAACTATCATTTTTGGAATTAAGATATTCTTTATCATCAGTTCATAAAGTTCCAACAAAATGATCCCCTCAACTGATACGATGTTCTCGTCTGATATGGCCGATCTTACTTTGTAAATGTTTTAGGATCGACACATTTCTGCTCAAAGAATCAATTTTTTTTTTTTTTCTTGGTGGAGCATAAAGTCCAACATGTTGATCTGTAAATTTAGAACGGGAAAAGAAAACGACTTTCACGTTCTCCGATAACAACTTTTTTCAATAGGGACTTGTTCTTGGCTGATCAGGTCGTTCTTTTTTTGAAACAAGATCGTTAGCTTATTGTTTTCCTAATCGGATATATATCGGTAGTGACAACATTCTATGAAAGACACGATGTTCTCGACTGATCTGGCGTTCCTTTAAAGTAAGATCTTAAGTATGTTTCGATCGTGAATCCGATATCTTGTATTTATTCATCAATTGTTGGTGAATCAAGATTCGAAAAATCTTGTTTTTCTATAATGCAAGACCCCATTAGATTATTGTATATCTAGTATCAACATCCTTCAACAAAGAAACGATCATGGATGATCTAACGTTCGTTTAAGTCGATAAGCTTGAGCTTATTGTATATCATTTAAAGAATCGATCGAGAACGAATAATAATTTCAATAATTTGTAGTACATTGTTGGATTTGATGGATCTTTTATTTGATTATATAAAAATTCCCACCCAAAGATCACCGAATTAAAGGTTGTGAAAAGAAACAACTTTCTCGGATTCTAATGCAAACATGCAACTACTGAGGCCCTGTTTTCTAATGGCCTGGTGTTTTTGTGATCAAAAAGATCAACTTAAGAATGTCTAGAATTTATCTTTCATTTAATCAAGAATGTATGATTTTATTCATATTTCTAAAACAAAATGGCTGCCAGAGATAAGCCAGACTTAAACTCATATGTAAATCCAGGTTTCTTAATGACCAAAATCTAAATTGATGCCTCTAGAAAGTTGGCGATTAGGTTCTAAATCCTTTAGCTTAATACACTTCCCAGACAACCCACGTTTAAACCTTTTTTAATGTTTCCTTTCAAACTTTTTTTTTACAAATTTTATTGTCTCTGTCTTAAACTTAAATTTGCTCCATCATTCAGGTTTATGTGTTTTTTTTTTTTAATTCGAACGTCTTTTGCTGCTGCTTTAAATAAATTTTTATTGTAATTTAATTTTTATATTTTTATATATTTTTTCTCTGATCTTGTGGTTTTTTATGATCATGTGGTTGAAAGTCTTGTTGTATGTATATCTTTTATACAAAATCTAATTGCGATTTAAGTAACAACAATAAAATTTTTGGCGGTTTTTTTTCGGCCATAGAAAATTCCAGTTTTAACCAGTTTTTTGAGGATTTTTTTTGTCGATCATGCAATTTATTTAATGGTTATTTTTTAACAAAAAAAAAAAAAAACTTAGATAACACATATTTTTATAGCATAAAAGAGAATATTTTTAAAAATTTGATTTGTAAACCAACTAAAATTTTTGAAAAATATAAAATTTTTTAAAATTTTGCTATTTTTCTTACAAATAACACTAATTGCTGAGATCTGCAGTGATCAGTTGCCATGATCAACCAGTGATCATTAACTGATATTTTAGCTTGTCTTTTTGTGTTGATGATATATTCAAGGTTGTTTTACTTTATTGTTACTTGCAATGAATTGTTGGAGTTTTTTTTTTTTTTGAAATTTCAAATAAAATTTTATGCGATTTTTTTCTTTCAAATTGTATACGATTGTAAGCAACAATTATTGTATTCGGTTGTAAGCAAAAATTGTTTGAAAGCGGCTTTTTTCAAAAGTTCAATTGACATAGTAATTTATATTTGATTTTTTTCTTTAACATATATTTATTTTGCATTAAAGCATTAGGGGACTTGAAAATCTTTACGCTGGATAAGATATATTTTAAGTTTTGTCAAGGCCTTGAAAGATTGTTTTAATATAAAGAAACTTGCAGGTTAAAAACAAATCTGAACTATTTCTCTATATCATGTACAGCTACTGATCATTACTGATCTTTTTAAGAGACTGATCAGATACAGCTTAATTGTAAACTTATAAAAACTAACTAAATAAAGGGTTTTAAATTAAAAAATTAAAAATAAATGTTTTTACAAGTTTGTTTTAATTCATGTTTTATATGTTTATTTTTATGTGTTTTTAGATTGTATGTTATTTAATTTATTTTTAATGTTTTATTAAATTATAATAATTAAATTTTCATTGTTCTTTTTTCTACATTACAGGTATGTGTTGAATCAAATTCTTTGAATGATAGTAATTTTAGGAAAAAACAAGTAAGTTTTATTTCAAATTTTCTTAATATCAGTTTATAACCAGGAGGTTGTTCTCTTTTTAACAAAATTAAGATTGATCGTATGCAACTAATAAATCATATTGATCGAATAGAATAAATAGATCGAATGTATCAAAACAGATCACATAGATTGTATATATTGAAAAGATCAACCAAATCTTAGAATAGATCAATAATATCATAGAATCATTTGAACAGATCGATTAGGTAGAACAATTCTTTAAATATCTTAGAATATGCAGAACAGATCTAAAAAGACACTGAGAAATTCTTACAATACATCGAATATATCCAACTGATCTTTGAAAATCTTTAATAGATCTTCGAATAGGCACAACAGATCTAAATACACCAAACAGACTTCGAATAGAACAAACAGATCGTAGAACACATCAAACATGTCTTAGAATAGAATCAAACTTATTTTAGAATGGTGCGACAAGATCATCTTAGAATAGCTAAAAACGATCTTAGCATCGATCGAATATATCTAAGAATAAGTGGAACAAACGATAGAACGGTACGAATTGATCTTTTGATAGATCGAGGAGATCTTTGAATAGATCGAGGAGATCTTTGAATAGATCGAGGATATCTTTGAATAGATAGAGGAGATCTTTGAATAGATCGAGGAGATCTTTGAATAGATCGAGGAGATCTTTGAATAGATCGAGGAGATCTTTGAATAGATCGAGGGGATTTTTGAATAGATCGAGGAGATTTTTGAATAGATCGAGGAGATCTTTGAATAGAACGAGGAGATCTTTGAATAGATCAAGGAGATCTTTGAATAGATCGAGGAGATCTTTGAATAGATCGAGGAGATCTTTGAATAGATCGAGGAGATCTTTGAATAGATCGAGGAGA
>NC_060950.1:16233994-16238659 GCF_022045245.1 Lucilia cuprina
ATCTATTTATCTATTTATCTATTTATCTATTTATCTATTTATCTATTTATCTATTTATCTATTTATCTATTTATCTATTTATCTATTTATCTATTTATCTATCTATCTCTATCTCTATATTTTAAAACTTTTTAACACAAGTTCAAATTCTGACCAATTCCGATGTCATTCCTTTAAATCCCTGCCAAAAAAAAGAACACAACAATTGTCGTACATGAAAAACTTACAATGGTTGTGGCTTTTATGGGTTCATTTGCTTCGACTATTTGATTCTTTGCAATTTTTTTCTTGTAATTTTTGTTAGCTTTAACTGACAGCTACAACACTGTAACGTTTCATAGCCATCAAAATCTACCACCAATATTTTTATAATGATGGGTATGGAAGTCGAGTAATAGTAACCCACCTAAAATAGAATGCTCGCGTAATTCTTGTAGTAAGTATAACTATGTTTGGAACGTGGGTTCGTGTTCGAAATAGTAAACACAACATTGTATCTATAGTATTGAATTGAAAGTAACTATGGAAACCATACAATGTTGTTATTTTTTCTTTAGTTTAAATAAAAAAAAATTAAAAATAGTGCAATTTTTCTTTAACTTAAAGAAAAACCAACTATATAAAAACCATAAAAGAAAAGTTATGACCAAGTAACTATGTTGTATTAAATAATTTTCTAAGGTTTTCTTTTCTTTTTTCCACACACTCATTCTGTCAGTCATTATTTTCATTCATTCATTAATTTTTTTTGTTTATAGTATTTGTAAGGAATTTTCTTGGAATTTTGAAAATATATTTCGTGTTAATAGTTAAATCATACGATAAATATTTATAAATGATTCAAAGGAAAATATTTTTTGAATGATAAAAAAATCTTTATTAAAAGGGTAGGGGTATTTATAGAAATTATTTTAAAGATTTGTATTTATATATTGTTTCATTTTTTAGAAAAATTATTCCTCTGAACATTATTTGAACGATCATAGGTGCTTATTGGAACCTGAACATCAAAGTGAAATGGGTTTTATTTATATACTATAACAGATATATTATAATAAATCTTCCATGGCAATATTACGATCAGTATTTAGAAAATTTAACATCGATCAGTTAAATATTCATTGGCAATATACCTAAAGATCGAAATAAATGACACGAAGGACCATTACATCTGTAAAGTAAGTAAAAAGTCAGCAGTTCATTCGAGATTGAGATTCGCTTTAAATCTGAGGAATATTATAAAAAGATGTGTCAATTGCGATCAGGATGTAACGAGGACTGGATTCATAAGTATCTTAACATTGATGAGATTAATATTTATTGATAATATACTTAGCATGGGCTCGAAGGACCATTACAGTAGTTAACCAGTAAGTGAAAAGTCATCAGTTATTTTATTGATGAAAATTCGCGTTAATGTTCTACTTTTGAGTTATATGATCAGTTAGTTTATAAGATTTATCTCTCATTCATTCAGTTGGAGGAGTTGGAGGAAAAGTTTATAGGTTTCTTCCGATGTCTTAAGAACGAAGCAGCTAAGTGTAGGTAATTGGTTCGTTTCGCTTTTTATAAACAGACTCGTAAAACGGATATTTGAAAATATAAACTGATCTACATAAGTAAATGTTCCTTGAACAAAAGATATTCAAGGTGTCAAATGTCTCTTAGTTGTTCTTTCATTGACAAAAATTGTTCTTTTATAAACAACTTTCTACCGATCATATGACGTTTCGAAACCGGTATACATAAGTTATACCTGACTGACAA
The DNA here is from genome assembly GCF_022045245.1 of Lucilia cuprina. Classification (NCBI taxonomy): domain Eukaryota; kingdom Metazoa; phylum Arthropoda; class Insecta; order Diptera; family Calliphoridae; genus Lucilia; species Lucilia cuprina. Next base: position 16,235,762 of record NC_060950.1, read on the forward strand.
AAACTTTTCTATTATGAACATTTTTCTTCTGGCGATCATATGACGTTTAAAAGCAAGAGACTTACCGAATGCATCAAGATCGATACACACATGAAATCAAATCAAATATTTATTCTCTTGAGTAAAACTATCGATTAATATAGATTTAGTTGTGATCGTCGACTAAGGGACTAAGGATCACTTCGCATTTAAGGCGGTGACCCCTAACTGTATTATAACATCTTCCAAGTCATTTAGTGGGAGAAAATTTCACCAGAATTTCAACTCTTTATTGAGGCCAACTCTTATTTAAAGAGCTTATTATGGATTCAAAGTGTTAAAAAAATTTCACAAAAGGAATTGAGAATCATTGACGGGGATTGAAGTAAAAGTTTTTCTGATGTCAATAAGTTAAAGTTAAAACTGATGTTATCGATATGTTTCTAGTTGATCGGTAAGATCGCATGGAAGAGAAAAAGATTCATGCTCTTTTCCTTACTTTTAAGCATATTTGGAAGATCTTTCGGCAGTTGATCAACCGTTAAAAGATCAGTTTGATTTTCATTTTAAACATTCGCCATTTTTAACAGAAGGCATGTGAGAATCATAGAGAGATCTCGAGATTGAAGTAAAAGTTTCGCTGATGTCAATGTGTTAAAACTGATCTATGTATGAGTGGAAACGTTATGGTGCGATAATTTAGTTAGAGCATTAAACTGATGCTCTCGATATGTTTCCAGGTGATGTCCAAGATCGCATACAAGAGAAATAGTTTAGGGGCTCGGTGGGATACCGAATTTTCCATGCTTATTTCCTTACTTTTAAGCGTATTTGGAAGATCTTTTGGCAGTTGATCAACCATTGAAAGATCAGCTTAATTTTCATTTTAAGCATTCGCCATTTTTCACATAAGGAATGTGAGAATCATAGAGAGATCTCGAGATAGAAGTAAAAGTTTTTCTGATGTCAATGTGTTAAAACTGATCTATGATCAGTTTGATTTTCATTTTAAAATGAATTCTCTCAAAATTATTTTCCTCTCCCAAAGCAAACACTGTTTCTTTATACAATTTTGTTTTTATTAAACATTGACATTTATATTTGTCATAATAACTTGTTATTATTAGATCGTTATTATGAATATTATTTCATTTTTTTTATTAATTTTTCCACTATTAAATTTTATTATTTGATGGGAATATATTTGTCATGATATTTATTCACATGAAACTGTAAAGTTTTCTCAGAATTATAAAGTTTTTCTGTATTTTTTTAATTCTGCCATTTTTTGCACATTTTAAGTTTGACATTTATGTATTTCATTTTTATATTTTTTTCTAACAATTTATTATTATTACATGCAACACGTGTTGCAATATTTAGTTGTAAATATATAGTTTTTTTCTCAATTTCTCTAAGAATCATTGAACTGTGGTACTACAACACGATGACAAGGTCAAAGAAAATTGAAAAATTATCGTCATTTTATTTTAAAGACGGCTCGTTTGTGTAATTAAAATTTCGTTGAAAAATTTTATGGAGCTTGAGTCGTTGCAAATTGTTATAGGTTTAAAGCTAGTTTAGAAAACAATGTTGCAAATTAGGAAAAAATATCAAAAACTTGCCGCTATAGGTAGTAGAAAAAGTAAATTATTCATATTAAAAAAGTGTAGCATAGTTAAAGGAGGTACTAACTATTAACACCTAACAATCTGCTATAAATTCAAAATAACATCGAAGCGAAGGACCATATTTTTCATATTGGAACTCCCTTACCTTCAAATAGTCGATTTTAATTTTGAATCTACAAACGATTATAATTTTTGTTTAATTGTTTGTAATAAACTAGACTTTCATTGTCACCAATAACTAATTTAATTATGGTTTGTCTATTTTTAATTCTTTCTTTTTCTAATTTAAAATTCTTGTTTTTTTTTCTTTCTTAAAACTGCTGACCCAATGTAATTAATGATTTCTAGTTAAATTTTGAAAGGGGGAAAGAAAAAAACAACTTTTTTTCATCCAAACAGACAGTATGTCGCCATATACTATGATATAGACATTTTTTGTATGTTTATAATTTATTAGGTTTCTAAGAAAGAATTATTCATTAAACTTAAGAAAACTATATTAATTCCACAAATAACAATTAAAGACAATTTTAAATGTTTTGCGTTAAAAAAACGAACAACAACTCTAGGAAATGAATTGAATGTCTGTTTAAATGAGATTGACTTGATATGAATTATAAATAAAAAATATAAAAAATATATGTTTGTTTTAGAAAGTCTGACTATTTTGTAATTATAATGAAGTTTTTAAAATTCTTTTGTAAATTAAATGTTAAAAGTTATTAAAAGTTTATAAAGTAATTGTTTTGTAATTTCTTGTTTTTTTTTCATCTTCAAAAGAACACCTGTTGTCAATCAAATGAGGAAAAGAGTAATTAGAGAAAATATATGTCCACTCTAATGACTCAACTGATTGTTTTTTTTTTAACATATTTAAGGTATAAATGAAATTGTTTTAATAAAAAAATTTTTAGAAAGAAACCCAGCAAAAAAAGAACTTTCAACGTGAAAAACAAGTAGAATTTACTCAATGGAAGTACTGAAATGAAGACCTTATGAATTTAACACAGGCTTGTCGTACGAAGGATATCCTTTTTATTTGATTTTAATTTCACTACATCTGAAGTCATTCTTAGGAAGTAGTTTTTATGTTCGAAGTTATTAAAAGTGTAATTGTAGTCTTACACAACCAATTTGACTCAAATAATAAAATACACGCATTTTTTAATCAACTCCAAAGTTTTTTTCGCTCGTTTGGAATTCAGTAAAAATCATTTCAAAAGGAGGTAAAAGATTCACCTTCTATCTATCTATCTATCTATCTATCTATCTATCTATCTATCTATCT
>NC_060950.1:16238759-16240946 GCF_022045245.1 Lucilia cuprina
TCTATCTGTCTGTCTATCTATCTATCTATCTATCTATCTATCTATCTATCTATCTATCTATCTATCTAATTGTTAGATCCATCTTACAATTGATCGATCTTACAATTGATCGTGCTTACAATTTATCGATCTTACAATTGATCGTGCTTACAATTGATCGTGCTTACAATTGATCGGTCTTACAATTGATCGATCTTACAATCTTTCTACCTCTTATTGTAACGATCTATCGACCTGGCAACCTGTCGATCTAACAATCTTGCAAGTTAATAACCTATCGATCCCTTATTATAACAATTTATCTATGTAAAAATCTGTTGATCTAATAGTCTATCGATATAGCAATCTATCGATCTAACAATCTATTAATCTCTTTTTCTAACAATCTGTTAATCTAATCATCTATCGATCTAACAATCTATCCATTAAATAATCTACCCATGAAATAATATATCGATTTAACAATCTATCGATATAACAATCTACCGATCTAACATTCTATCGATCTCTTATTCTAACAATATATCGATCTCTCATTATGACAATATATCTATCTTTCAATTTTACTCTACCTTACGACCACTCAATCTATGGCAATCTATTCACACATTTCTCGATCTGTCGATTACTCTCTCGATCTTTCTTAAATTTTATAAAATTGAAATTTTAATTTGAAACCAAAACAAATTATATGACTTCTTAAAAGAAGTCATCTTCTAATTGCATAAATAAAAAAATATTTGCTTAAAATTTAAGCTTAATTAATTTTCTATACAAATTGCATCGAAATTGAATTTTTTTTCTTCTGCCAAAAAATATTTTTGCTTGAATTGTTATTGAAATTTATTAAAATAAATATAATTATTGCAAACTAATCTAAAGCTTTTTTTAATCATTATGTTGTTGTGTCTGTTGGCGAGTATTTTTTTCAAATTGTTGTTCAAATATTTAGCGTGATCAATCAATGTCATTAATTATAGGTTTTGTTTATTTCAACTCTGACTATATATAATTAAGACATGCAATTTTTTTTATTATCATTAATTTTAAAAAATATATATTTATTTTATTGAAATGTTATTTATAATAAAAAAGGTGTGGAGAAATAGAAAAAAACAATACAAAGTCCGAACCGAAGTCAAAAATAAATTTTAAGGTGTTAAAAACTAGATAAAACTTGTTATTGTCAAGAAATTTAAAGAATCAATTTTAGAATATCAATAATAATAACTAAATGCTTAGTTTTAGTTGCGGTAACCAAATCTATACAAAGTTAATCTAGTGATTTAGTTGTCTCAAATAAACTTTTCATTTGGAGTAATATAAAATGAGGTTTAACGAAATACAATAAAAATTTAAATTATACTTTGCCAGCAGAATTATTAAATGTGTTTGCTTTAATCAATTCTTACGTTTATTAACCAATGCAAGCTTTTCAAGTTTTAATAACGACTTCTTACCTCTTTTTTCCCTTCAACAAAAAAACAATCATCATTTTTACAACTAGACATCATGTCGTCAGCTTTTTTTTCGAAATTGCGACTTAACAATTTCATTTGTTGGAAAGGTGGGGGGGGGGGGTGTTTGTGTTTTATTCTTCGACTAATCGTGTCATATTTTTGCATCAACTATTATTTTTTAAGTTCATGTTGTCATCAGTTGTTGATATTTAAGTTTTATTTTGTTTTCATATTCTTTTAGTACATTTTATTGCTTTTGTTTCTTTGTGTGTGTTTGTTAAAGTATTTTGTTGTACATTTTGCCTAAGGTTAGTTACCTTTAACTTTAGTTTTATTGTTGAAACAAGAATTACAAGCCAACGAATGAATAAATATATAAAAAATAAAATATAATGCAGAAGATTGTGTGTGTATGTTACAGAAACAGAAATGTTACCTTGTAAATTACAAAGTATTGTAGTCAGTCATTCAAACCGTAGAGTAGTTAAGCAGACATTAAAAAGGTTTAAAATTTTAAGGGATTTTTTATTTATTTATTTATCTATCTATCTGTCTGTCTGTCTGTCTGTCTGTCTGTCTGTCTGTCTGTCTGTCTGTCTATCTATCTGTCTGTCTGTCTGTCTGTCTATCTATCTATCTATCTGTCTATCTGTCTATCTGTCTGTCTGTCTGTCTGTCTGTCTGTCTGTCTGTCTGTCTATCTATCTATCTATCTATCTATCTATCT
>NC_060950.1:16241046-16257306 GCF_022045245.1 Lucilia cuprina
TAGATAGATAGATAGATAGATAGATAGATAGATAGATAGATAGATAGATAGATAGATAGATAGATAGATAGATAGATAGATAGATAGATAGATAAATAGATTGATAGACAGATAGATAGATAGACATTTAATCCACAAAACCATTTTATTCGCCTCAAAGTTCCTAGACCTCAAATATGAGAGGCAACAGAATCTAACAAAATTCATATTTCTTTTCGAAAATATTTCAAATAGAACCTGGTGACCCAGAAAACGTACAACATGCAACCAACATAAGTTGATTGCACCGCACAACACGATGATATGTTGTAAAAGGAAATGGAAATAAAAATATTTTCCCGCCACAAGCCATAAAACGAAAGAAAAATTTCAACAGTAGATAAAGCCTAGCTAAGCGTGCAGTTTTAGCAAGAGATTTTTCCTACCCAAAAGGAAAAGAAGACAAAAAAATATACAGAGAAAAAGGGATATACAAATAAACATACCAGTCTGAACTATATTCCAAAAGTAAACATGTTCTAGTATGGATGTGTTGTCAAACAGGAAATGCAACAACATTTGCATGTAACAGCAGGAAGGAGTTTTAATAGAAAAGTCTAGTTTGTTATGTTTCTTTTTGTAGGTTATCATTTAAAATTATGACAGAGTGAAAACAATAACAAACATACAAAACAAAATGTATAGCATATTTTTAGGAGGCTTTTGTTTTTAGAAATTAGTTGTTTACATTTGGGCGTTTTAAGGAATATTAAAAGGAAATGATTATTTGTACAAGAATTATAAAAACGGAAATAAACTAACATACCAAGCTTAATTCCTCTAAGTTTTCGTTTAGTTTTTTTTCAAAAGTCATTGACTTTTAAAATAAGTTTTTTTTATTCTTTAAATAATTAATTAATACATCTTTTAAATTTAAAGTGTTAATTAATCAATATATGTTTATTTTTTATTTACTGTCTTAATTTAACCTTTAACTTTTATTAAAATTTTCATTTCGTTTGATGTCTGGTTTTTTTAATTTTATGATAAATTACTTAGCATTTAGGAAAAAACAACTCTTTTAAGTTTAAACTATTAAATTCATCTTTTTTTTCTTATATGAAGTTTTAATTTCAGTTTGTAAAAGGAAGTTTCTATTTTTTAGTTTAAACTTAAAACTAGTTTTTTTTATTATAACCTTTTTTCTCTTAAATCTCTTAAAACTAAAATTCATGGTCAAATGTTTTATTTTATGTTTTTTTTTTTTTTTTTTGTCAAAAAGTTATATGTTTAACAACAAAGTACGTTTAAAAATTTATAATTATGTTTCTGTTTTTAGTAACTTTCACTTTTAATTAGTTTTCGTTTAAAAGTTAATGTTGGAGTTATATTTGATGTAATAAATGAAAAGTTTTGTACATTATTATATCAATTGATTGTTTGACCGATAGATTGTAAAATCGATAATTTGTTAGATCGATAGACTGTATGATCTATAAATTGGTAAATAGATTGTCAGACTGTTTGATCAATATATTGTTAGATCGATTGAATGTTAGATCGGTATATTGTTAGATCGATAGATTGTTAGATCGGCAGATTGTTAAATAGATAGATACTTAAATCGATAGATTGTTGGATCAAAAGATTGTTGATCAATGGATTGTTAGATATGTAGATTGTAAGTTCTATAGATTGTTAGATCGATAGATTGTTTGATTGTTAGATAGATGGATTGTTAGATCCATTTGTGATATCGTGAGATTGTTATATTGTGAGATTGTTATTTCGATAGATAGATAGATAGATAGATAGATAGATAGATAGATAGATAGATAGATAGATAGATAGATAGATAGATAGATAGATAGATAGATAAAGGGTACGTAACTGAATTTTGTCTCCTGTTATAAAATCTGTTAGAAAGAAACAGTGGGAAAGTTTTCCCTTGAACATCTTTTAGTCTATATGCCACAACTTGTCCTGTCCACCTAACATTTTCGTTCTCTAGGATATGCTTTGCTTAAGACAAGTAATGCAAACACATGAAATTTAACACAATCAAGGGCCAAATGGTCGAAAATCTTAAAATCTTCTAGTACCTTGCTAAGCACACCGGGTACGCTAGTATGATCAAAGACTTTAAATTTGTTATAAATAATCTTATTGCCGAATGAATTCTACTTCCTGTTTAACCAAAAAGAAAATTTTTGATCAAAAAAGAGAAACAGCAGCAAAATGATGATCACTGATCAACAAAACGTTAAAAAAATAAAACATTTTAAACTAAATTTTACACGATCACTAACCAAAGAAAGCAACACTACTACAAGTAAAGACTTACAATTATAACAAATTAAATTTAAAATTCGTAATACAATTTAATTTTATTTTTTATTTATTATAATTGTATTGATATGATAATTATTTCATTTGTTTACTTGTTGCTAACCTTTATTTTTAGACTATTTTTTTATTATACACCTTCTTTATACATTTTATTTAACGCTTTATTGGAAGTCTTTAAGTTTTTGCGTTTTGCATAAAAGAAATGAAATGAAAGAAATCAAAATTTATAAAATTAAATGATAAACGGTGAAAGTGATGTCATATTGCCAAAAATAGTATAAAAAAAGTTGACTTAGATTGGGTGTTTTTTTTCGCTTTAACATGGACTTTATATCTGGAGATAATGTTATAAAAGATAAAATAAATATAGGAAGGGGTTTTCGTACTCAAGGATTGATATCTAGACAGATATTTACAAGGACGAAACCGGCAGAGAATAGAGAGCGAACTAGTCCTGTAACTGGTTCTTTTTAGATAGAAAGTTCTTTTGGTGAAAATTCACATATTTTTTTAACTTCTTTTATTTAAATAAAACTCTTTAATATTTTTAATTTAAAATTGTATTTTTTTAATAAAAACAAAATATTTTATTTTTCTAAATTTTCTTTAACATAATATAATTTTTAATCTTACTAACTAATTTATATAAAAAAATCACAATTTTTATTTTAATATTTATTTTTAAGAATATATAATATTCTTTTTCAATACAAAATAACTTAAAATTATTTTTTTTTTTAATTTTAATTTTACATAATTTTAAAGTAAAAAAGTTAAAAGTTAATACTAAAACATGGCTATTATAAACAATTAACAATATTATAAATGTCAACATTTCCCTAATTGTTCCAGGGCTTTACAAGTTGTTGACTACAAAGGGAATGTTTTTTTTAGGTTTAGATTTTAAGAATTTTTTTGATCACCAGCAATTTATTAACATGAATTTCATATACATTTTATTTTTTCATTGTATTTCTTTTAATTATGTTGCTAGCAACATGTAGTTTAAACATGCCACTGGGAAAGTATCACATCAATTTTGTTTTCTTTTCCTACTCATTGATTTTCTACAAATTTTGGTGCTAGCAACATGTTTTAATTATTGCTTATTGGCAAACTTGTATTAGCAACATGTTGCTGAATATCATTGAACATGTAATCTTTAGTTAATTGTGTAAATTTTAAATTTTGTTGCAAACTTGTCACTGGGAATGTATTCCATTAACTTTGTTTTCTTTATCTACTCAATTGATTTGCTGTCTATTTTAACACTAGCAACATGTTTAAATTATTCTTTATTGACAAGCTTGTATTAGCAACATGTTGCTGAATATCATTGAACATAAATCCATGGTGAAGTATCATATCAACTTTGTTACCTTTTCCTACTCAATTGATTTTCTGCCCATTTTAACGCTAGCAATATGTTTAAATTATTGTTTTTTGGCAAACTTGTATTAGCAACATGTTGCTGAATATCAACTTTGTTTTCTTTAACTAATGATCGTTTTATAGACAACGTTGTACAATTTATGTTGACGGCAACATCTTATTTAAACAGATCACTGAAATAACTTAATATTCTTTAAAAAACATAGTTTTTTTTAAAGAAATTTATACAACTATATTGCTAGCAAGTTATTATAGCCCCACACTGTTGTAAACATGTTGCTAAACTTATTTACTTAAAACCCTAATAAATTAAAATGTTTATTTGATTTAAGTTTATCTGATTTTCTATAAACAGTTTTCAAAAATATCTTTCTCTCACTTTAAGATGATTATCCATGCTATCAACATGTTGCTGAATTTTAACAAACTTATATATATTAATGTAATTGATTACTTAATTTCTTTTTATAACAACATGTTGCTCAACCTTTTTTAACAAACATTCATGTTTTGCAATTCTTATATCTTTCTCTACATATTGCATATTTTGTATTATTATATAAAGAAAAGTAAATCCACATTTGCATAAAAGCTTAATTAAAAATTTCTTAATTGATTTATTTTATGTTTCATTGAGAAATATATTAAGTTTTGATTTATTTCCCCTTTACTTTCATTTAAATTATTTAACATGTTGCAGTTTGTTAAGCAAGATTTTGTTTATATTGTTATTGAATATGCAATGACGTTATCTATTTCTTTATTAATTAATTAACAACTAAATATCACTATTGTTAAGCTAAACCCTTTTAATAATATTTAAGGAAAACTTTGAATTTCTTAATATTTCTTCTTACATTTATGATTAACACTGTGTTTTTGTTTTTGTTGTTTCACTTAGTTCACCATGGTTGAAACTAAAGATGCAGCAACATGTTGCCATAGAAATCTAGGCATCACTAACATTTGTTTATAAGATGTGAAGGAATAGATGGAAAATTTAAAAAGCAATATACAACAATATGTTGCAAAATGATCTTAGACATCTCCTTAGGCTAGCAACATTTGTTTATAGTGGAAGAACACGTTAAATTTGGTAACAGCTGAATTATATTTTTGTCCTTATGGTGCCACTCAGAAGAAGATGTTAAAGTTGATTTTTATGTTGTTTTGGAATAAAACTGTTGACTTAACTACTGCAATAGGTTGCTGATTGTTTTGTTCAAGAATAAGAATGAGAAAATTATGTTGAAAAAACTCATTTTGTTTTTAACAACTAATAGCAACATTTTCATTTGCTTCAACATGTTGCTGAATAATTTACAAGGGTATAGCCATAATTTACGTTAAAGTATGTTGAAGATGTTTTTTAATGTTGCGATAAAACAATTGATTGTTGATGTTTAATTTTACAGCATTTTTTGTTGCAGCAACATGTTGCTGAATAGTTTGCAAGGCCACAGTAATAATTTTTGTTATTTGTGGGTTGAGGAACACGTTGAAGATGTTTTGTAACGTTGCGATGAAGCAATTGAGTTTACATTGTTTCATTTTATAGCATTTTTTGTTCTAATGTTGTTTTCAAACAGTTGACAAAAAATGTGCTTTTTTAGTATATTTGTGTATTTAAGCAACATGTTGCTAAATACTTATAATACATTTTGCAGCATTTGCTTTTAGTATGTGGAAAAACACGTTAGTATGACTTTATGTTGGATTAGGACAACCATATGTTTGATGTTACTTAAGTGTATTTGAAGCTACAGCAACATGTTGCCTAATGTTTTGTTCACCTTAGGATTGCTTGTAAATATGTTGAAAATGTTACAAGACTTTGTTTTGTTAATAAAGAGCATCTTTTCTCTTAATCTAAACGCATAGAGTTTCATTTCGTTATTAGTTTTAATTGTAAGTTCAGGCAACATACAGTAAAGACCAATCTTGTTGTTGTAACAGGCCAGCTATTCATAGAATCTTCTTTTAAATGATGCAGTTGCCACTAAATTGACAATGTTTAGTGTTGACGAAATGAACACGGTTGTGAACACCTTTTTTTGGGATTTACTTTACAGCAACATGTTGCTAACCTTTTTTAGCTTTTTCCTGCGTGAGTGTAATTATTTCCTTAGCAACATGTTGCTTTATATGAAACTTTAAAAAAACTCTTAGATATGGACTTTAAACTTTGTTATTTCCACTTCCAGTTATTATCAGCAACAACATCTTGCTTTTTAATTATTTATCTTGGCTCGTGCTTGGCTCGTTCGCCAAAGCACATTTTCTTCCAGCAACAACAACATGTATTTGTATATTTTAGCCATGTTTGATTTAAAAAAAATTCTATAACACTGTCATGGCATAAATTATGATTAAAACTAATGCCAACCAAGGGCAAATGAACATTAGACAGGCAACCTCAGTCATAATGGAAAAATGTTATTGTTGTCCTCTAACACACAAATGACAAAACTGTTGTGTGCAAACAGCCAGCCAATTAGACAGAGGTAAACAGGTCGTTGTAAAATATTAATGGGTAGGACCACCAGATGATGATGTTGTTGCTGTTGTTATAGATTTGTTGTCAAACATTTGTTTATGTTGTTTGGTTTGAAAATTTAAAGGTCACACAACTTGTTGCTGGAAAAACACTTCTTTACTCCCTGCAAAGACCACGTGCTGAAGTGGATATTATTTGTTTTATATTTTAACAAAATTCATTTGTTTTATTGAAACTTAATTAAACATTTTTGTTTAATTTTGTTAAAAAATATTTTTTATTTAATTATTTTTTTAATAATTTTTATATTTTTCTTTAATTAATATAATAACTTTTTTCTGAAGCAGTTTTAACAAAAAAAATTTTACTCGCTTTTATTACGCTGTCTAATACAAGACTGACACATACTTGATGTTTTTGACTTTTGTTAACTTGTTTTGTTTATTTTCTTTTCGTTTCGTTTTTCTTCTTCGTCTTCTTTGTGTTTGACTGACTCTCCTGGTTTTTTATATTATTCATACAGTTTTAGTAATATTTGTTTTTGTTTTGTTTTCTTTCATTTTTATTTTGCGTGATCAATTTTATTTGATTATAAACACCACTCAAACTCATTTTACCCTCGAATCACTTGCATAAGCTTGCTCATGAGCATAACAGCAAAACTCTCTCTCTCTCTTTCTTCCTCTTTGTGTGGAGTATTGTGATTTTGTTGTTGTTTTACTCAGGAAAACAAAATAAACTTTTTTGTTTACCTTTAATGTTTTTTTGTGTCTTTTTTTCTCTGTGGCCTCAGTTAGACTTTTAATCGCATAAAGCTTTAATAATAATATTTACCTGCTTTAACGTGTTATCAATCTTGTTTTTATTGTTGATTCTTCTTTGTGCTAGTGTTTGTTTTGTTGTTGTTATTTTTATTTACTTTATCTCCATATGGTTTTTGTTGATACCCTACTGTTGAAAGTGATGGTTTTTAGGGCATAAACAAGTTGGTTTTTCATTGTTTATTAAGTCAACATTGTTGCTTAATGCAAATGTTGCTAGAAATTATAATTGCTTAAAATAAGTTATACCTAAAACAGGGATGTTGAAATGTTGCTTATCAAATGTTTCACAACATTGTTTACAATGTGTTCTGAATGTAAACCAATACTAGGGGAAAGATTGAGCATCGAATCAAAAAATAGTAGAAGGGCAAGATTAGGTCTGGAGTATAATAGTTCCACAACACTTTTTTCTTAATAGTTTCTTGTTGGTGTTGCAACATGTTGCCGAGTGTTTTTATTATGGAATATTAGGCTTTCGTTGGTTGTTTTTTGTGCAAGTTTACAGTTATCAAGTTGTAAGTAGCTGTTGATTTTAGCAAACATTGCAACATGTTGCTGAGCATTGCTATTGTAGAATTTAAAACTTGTTCAGCTTAATATTCTCGAATTTTTTCGTTTAGTTGCACTCAGTAAAATTTCAAAAAATTACTGATTTACTGTCTTCAATTTATCAACAATGTATCTTCTTAAAGATACATGGTTAAATTTTATTCATTTGTATTGAACTCCTTTGCTTAATGTTGTTGTAGCAGATCTGTTGTAATTTTAGAAGTAAGATCAATGTAGTTGAAAGCCTAGATCCTAAATTGTTGCTGTTGTGAATCTCTTTACAGCAACAAGTTGCTATACACCCGTATTCATTTTAGGTTTATTACCCACATTTTTCATACAAAATTCCTGCAATAAACAATCAATAACTTTATTAAGCAGTTATGAATATGGGGATAGATTTTTCTCTTCATTATACCACTCTAGCATTGTATAATTTACAGCAACATGTTGCTAACCTTATATAGTTGTAACTTTATTTTGCTCGACGATGAAAGGCATTCCGTTCGTTTAGTTTTTTTTTAATTTCTGATAAGTAGATCTGTTGATCGCCTTTTTGTAGCGATTCACTTATTAGCAACATGTTGCTAGACTCTATATAAAACATTGTACCTTTGATTTCTTGACTACAACAACATGTTGCAAAACTTGAACATTATCAAGTTCTAAACAGAACTGTGTAACATATATCGATTTTTTACCATCGATTCTGACGTAAGCTAACATGTTGCTGAACTTTGCTATAGCTTACGTCATAATCGATTTGGATCATGTTCGTAAAGCAAAATATTTCATGTTTAGGTATTTGCATTAATTAGAATTTAAAACCAAAAAACATTTGAAAATTGTTAACAATTTCTGATTTTTAAAAATTTATAAAAAATAGAAAATAATCAAAAAATTGGATTCGATTTGTAGGTTGAGAAGTTTAATATATTACAAATATAATAAAATATAAAACCTTGAAAAGGATATACAAATAAATATTATTTTCTCAATAACGTTGAAGTTAACACATTTTGACTTATAGCCGAAATTAAAAAAATTTATAATTTTTTTAAAATTCGTAAAAAATTTAAAATGTTTAAAAATTAAAACTTTTACATAGACATCATAAAACTAAATATGTTGCAAATAAAAGGAGATATACTTTTTCAAAATCGGTATATAAATTATAATTTTATAGACTATATAATAAAATTAATAAATTTAGTTAGAAATTTTATATGAAAAATAATTTTTGATTTTTAAAAATTTATAAAAAATTTTTTAAAGAAGAAAATTTTAATGTTATTTTAAAAACTGGTAATTTAATAACTTGCAATTAAATCAAAATTTATTTGATTAAAATCGCTTTATTATTTTGGATTTTTTGAGCAATTTAATGCAGATACTTTTTTAATGCAAAAATTTAGTAATAGTTAGTTTTCAAAAATATTTTTAAAAATCTAAAACCCATTAAATTTTAGATTTTATAATCATAATAAATTATTTGAATTTTATTAAAATTTTTACATTAATAACAACTATTTTTAAAATTGATTAAAAATATTAAATTTGTAATTTAAAAAGAAAATCTCAATTTTCGTGTTTAAGTTGTAATTGCCTTTTATAGCGTTTCTTTTAATAAATTTAATTTAAATGTATTATTTTTTATCTGTTTAATATTTATTATCTAGAATTTTTTTTTTTTTGTAATTTTTTATTCCAGTTTTTTTTATAACATTAACACTTACTCATTGTGTAGTTTTGTGATATTTGCCCTTTTAAATATTTATATTTTATTTATTTTTCTATACATAAATTATAACTTAAATTGATTTAAATTTAAATATATTAATTCTTTTGTCTTTCAAAACAATATATGACAAAAAACAAACAATAATCATCAATGCCTGCTGGCCACGAGTAGTCAGTTTGTCCCTCAATCAGTCAGTCACTGACTAACTATAATCAAGTGATTTTAACTTTTTAATCAATTCTACTTGCATATTTAATCATAAACAAACAAACAAAAAAAAGTAATTTATAAATATTCCAGTTTATAATAAAACTAACTTGTAATCATATCTAGACTTTGATTCTAGTCATTAATTAAAAGAATAAAAGATTGATTTCTGTTACAGGTTTTAAAATGGAAAATTACTCTAGTAGTTCTAGTTTTTTCTTATTCCATATTTTATTTGTAATCTAAAATACGTTTTTAAATTGCATTTAATTAGCATTAACACATATTTCATTATTTAGTATTTAATTAAAGTTGAATATAAAGTACATAGAGCGAAATATAAATACACAAAAGTCTGGCATTAAATTGATACCAAACAGTTTATAATAATTTTTCAATAACATTCGTTGTCAAAGTATATACATACACACGACAACATTATGCAATGTTGACAACGCAACGTTGTCATTTAACATTTAGACAACAAATATGTATAAAATTTAGATTTCAACAACGAATTGTTGCAATGTTAACAACGTTACGTTTTTCAATATTCAAAAACTTAATTTTATGGATGTAATTCTTAAGATTTTTCCGATCAATGTTAGAGTTTTACCTGTCCTCTATCCACATGCACTACATTCGTCTGAAACCAATCGCACGTCTACTCATAATACGTACCGTCATACTAACCTTAGCATTCTGCTCACCATTTCATTATTTCAAGAGCCTTCTGGAATTCTCTCACCTATAGTTATACCCTACAACACCATAGTGTAAAGGGTATCATATCGTTTGTGCTGATGTATGTAACACACACCTTTTGTTCGTCTGTCCGTCCGTCTGCATGTATGTCTGTGTGTCGCACGTTACATGTCGCAATTTTATAGATAATTTGATGACCGCTATTGAAGGACTTTTGCGTTCATCAGGTTAATTACTTTGAGCTCCCTTCCCTTTAAAGTTGATACATTCGCAATTTCGTTGCTAATTATTCTCGAGTAAACTAGTACCGATATGATGTAAACCTTTCCTCTGGGAGTAGTCCGCTATTGCTCGGACTACTGCCTGGATGCTTAAAGTATTATTATGTAAACGGTGGCATATTTCTGTTTTTAGGTCTTCAATATAGAACCACATTCCCATTTTGTAACCCAATATAGAGCATTTGTGTAGCAACAGATTCCTGCTGGTATCTGTTCTCATTTTCCGCTTTACCAAGACATTCTAATGGGATTAGCGTTTAAGTGTCTGTTGTGCGAACAGTTCGATGATTGTGTATAACTTTCTAATGTGTTCAGTATATAGAACACCCAGGCCCACCTTATCTCCCAATTTAGAGCCGTTCGTTTAGCAACGAATTCCTGTTGGTATCTGATCTAAGGTTTCGCTTCCAATTGGTATATAAAAGTATAAGGCCTAGTATACAAAATCCCAGGCCTACTTTGCCCCCCAATTTAGCCATTCGTGTTGCAATGGATGCCTGCTGGTATTTGCTCCTATGTTTTAAAGTTTCTGACATATTCTGTGTCTGGTATAACCTTCCAATGTGTCCAGTATATAGAACTCCAGGCCCACTTTGTCCTCCAATTTAGAGCCATCAGTGTATCAACGAATTTCTGCTAGTATTTGCTGTAATGTTCCGCTTGGCCAAAACATTCTATCTGGGATCAGTGTTTCATAATTGTGTCTTGTATGCGATTAGTCCGATAATTTTGTATAACCTTCCAATGTGTCCACTATATCAAAATCCAAGTCCACTTTTTCCTCCAATTTAGAGCCATTCGTTTAGCAAGAGGTTTCTTTTGGTATTTACTTTAATGTTTAGCTTGACTAAGACAACAATCTATCTGGAATCAGCGTTTCAAAGTTTCCGACATATTCTATTTCTAATATGCGTTCAGACACGTTCGATGATTGTGTGTTCAGTATATATTAAAGACGTAGTAGTTTGATATTATATTACCAGCATTTTGCTTCATAAGCTAGATTGAAATTTTCTTAATTTTATCTCTTTTTTTCTACTTTTGTTAAGAACTTTTACTTTAATTTTTCTTAATTTCCTTTACCAATTATTAACCCTTTTACTAACCAACTTTTCCCTTTTTTCTCTCATTTCTTTCATTTATACAGGTATGTCCTTTATAGTTTATTTAATATTTCGATATCACAACGGTAAGTGTCAAAATTCAATTTACAATTTACTAAGTTTACTTTAGTTAATTTATCTAATAAATTAGTTTAAACTAAATTAGTTATAATTGACTAGACTTTAAGTAAACTATGGCGGTTTCCTGTACATGTCCTGTGTATTCTCTAAATTCACACATATCCAGCAAAAACTTTCAATTGAAAAGGGGTTGCTTAGACAATAGCATTTGAAGTCATTATTGTTGGCAGGAACTAACCACTTTCAATTACAAATAGGTAGTTAGGTAAGTACTTACTATGAGCGTCTGTAAATGGGAAATTAAAGAAGTAGTTACATTTATTCTTAGTTTTCACAAATAAATTTCGTGAATGTTAAAAACAAAGTTCGAAAAGTATTCACATATTGTATTATTTGTAAGTTATTACTTCACTCATTCTAAGTAATGCAATGTAGTCGTTGAAATGTAAGTTGTTGTCATTACCATGGTTTTGCTGGGTACTTATTTTCTTTGTAATTTAAACAAATAGAAATAAAATGGCGTGTAATTGATATTAAACACATACAAAGTTTACACACACATACATAATACTATAATTGTAATTAATTGCAGAGGAAAAAACGTACCAGCTAACAAATAAGTCACTGACATTCCTTTCAAAAGAGT
This sequence comes from Lucilia cuprina, assembly GCF_022045245.1. NCBI lineage: Eukaryota > Metazoa > Arthropoda > Insecta > Diptera > Calliphoridae > Lucilia > Lucilia cuprina. Next base: position 16,253,401 of record NC_060950.1, read on the forward strand.
CCTTGAAAATATTTATTAATTTTTGTTGTTTATTTTTTTACACTGGACATTAGGAATTAATACATATTAAAGCATATCCCAAACACTATTTAACAGATTTCGATAAATTAAAACTTAAAAAATTCTATAGAGAATAAGCTTTATAAAAATTAACTTAAAATTTTTAATTATTTAATTTTTTTAAAAATTTACAAAAAACTTAAGATGAAGAAGAATTTTATCTGATTGGATGGAATCTTAAAGCTTAAGATTTTATCAATATATTTAAATATATTTTATAAAAATCGGTGGAAAAATCACGATTTTATTAACATTTAAGTGATGTTAACACAATTTTTTATATAAACGAAATTGAAAAATTTTTATTTTTCAAAAATTCATTAAAAATTGAAAACGATCAAGAATTCTTCTTAATTGGATGTGATCGTAAAACTTAACATGTTAAAAATAAAAATAATCATAATTTTTCAAAATCGATGAATAAATCAAGATTTTTTTAACAATTAAGTGATGTTAGCACAATTTTCTATATAATCGAAATTGAAAAATTTTTATTTCTTAAAAATTTATAAAAAATTGAAAACGATTAAGAAATCTTTTTGATTGGACAAGACCATAAAGCTTGAGATTTTAGAAGCAAAATAAGTTAAAATGTTTAAAAATATTGTAATATATAAAGCTTTTATTAACAATTAAGTGATTTTATCACAATTTACATATGAACAAAATTGAAAAATTCATTAAGAATCGAAAACGATCCATAATTCTTCCGGATTGAATACGATCGTAAAGGTTAAGATGTTACAAATATATTAAAATATATTTCATTAAAATCGATGCAAAAATCCAGATTTTATTAACAATTACGTGATGCTTATACATTTTGGCATATGAATAAATTTGAAAAATTTTATTTTTCAAAAATTCATAAAAAATCAAAAACGATCGAGAATTTTCCCTCATTGGATGAAATCGTAAAGTTTAAAATGTTGCTAAATAAAAAGAGTTTTATTTTATAAATATTTATACAAAAATAATGATTTTATGCAAAAATATTGATTTTAATAAAATTTGACAGAAAAGTAAAACTGAAAAATTTTTTATTTTCAAAAATTTATAAAAAAATCAAAATCATAAAAAATTTTAAATTTTATTACTGTATCATAAAGCTTAATATATTACAAATAAAATAAAGTATATCTTATTAAAATCGGAGCAAAAATATTGATTTTATGCAAAGTTTAATGTTAATATAAAATTTTTTCATATAAACGAAATAGAAAAAAAAATGTTTTTCAAAATTTGTAAAAAACTCTAGAAAGATTTGAAATATTTTTTTAATATAATAAATCGTGAACCCAGCTATGTTGCAAATAAAATAAGACTTATTTTATTAAAATCGGTCTATAAATAATCAAGTTTTAAACAATTTTATAAAATTAACAAATTTCAAAAAAAAGTTTTCTTTTTATTTCTGGAATTAAATTCCTTTACAAAGTTTCAAAATTATCTACTAAATCCTGTTCCTTAGATATTCTGTTGCCCAGTGTTATATTGTTCTTAACGGAAAGAATCTACTACAATAAACTATTGATGTTTTCTTCGTTTCTTTTTTTGTTTCCTGTGTGGTTCAGCTCTGCATGTGTTTAATTTTCAATTTTCCATTTTATTTTTGTTCTTTTTTTATTTCTGCCTTAGAATATTCAATAGACTAATTAATGAGCCGAGAGTAAGAGTCCTTATAACAAAATGGATTTCAATAGGCTAATTGTAAATGAACTTTAGAGGCAGCAGAGACAAAATTGTATTTATAGTTTTCTTTTTTAACTTATAACAGATTGTAAATCAAAGTTAAAATTTACAACAGACAAATAATTTTTCTATTGATATTTTAATTATTATTAAAAAAATTTTGATTTTTTTAAGAAAATGTATATAGAGAAGCAAAAAAATACAAAATATTTGCCTTTTTTAAAACTTTGTAAATTTATATCCTTTTTTGTATAATGGCAATTCAAGACTTAGAAATTTGAACGCATAAAACGACAATATATGCTTCTTGATAATTCAGGATATTGAAAATGTTGCATTTTGTTGTAAAAAATACCATTAAGGGGCAATTTGAGGGCAAAAAATGTAAAGTATTTGCATATTACTTCTTTTTGGAGGGTAGTTTGAGGGAAAAAATTTAAACTCTTTACATTTTTGTAAAAATAATGCATTATCTGAACAATTCAAGTATTTCAAAATGTTGCCCTAACACAAAATGTAATTTAAGGGTAAAACTGAAAATCGCCTGTTTCTCATAAAAGGTAATTTTAGTGCCAAAATACCCTTAACTTAACCTATACGCAATTGAAATCCTAAAAATGTTTTCATATGTTTCAAAATCAATTGCAATTTCAGCATTTCGAAAGGTAGTTTGAGGGCAATAATGCAATATATTTGCATTCTTATAAAAGTACTGCATTATCTAAACAATTCAAGTAATTCAAAATGTTGCCCTTATACAAAATGTTATTGAAGGGCATAACTGAATATTGCCTGTTACTCATAAAATGCAATTTTAGTGCAAAAATATCTTTAACTTAATCGATACGCAATTGAAATCCTTAAAAATGTTCTCATATTTTTGAAAATCAATTTCAATTTCTGCTTTCCTTTTTAATTACTCTAGTTCTTTTAAAATTAAATAAATATTTGCCCCCTTTTTTATTTATTTATAAAAATTTATGACAATTTACTTAGTAATTAGTTTCGACATTTTAAATGTATTTTCTAATTCTAATATTGCAGTTAAGTGGTTGTTTTCATTTCTTTTATTTTTCAAACATAGAAATGTTAAATATTTAACTACAAAGTCCTTTTACACAGGAAAAACACAATACATTTGACATTGATCATGTTTTTTTTTACTAGAATTACAATATTCATTGTTGTTTAGAAGGACATGTTTTTATAAACATTTCTGGCATACAAATTTTTAAAAATAAAAAATGCATATGCTTTTAGAAAAAAAAATAATGTACAAATATAACATTTATGACAATAACAGAATTATTATTTTCAATACATATTATTTTGTTTTTGTATAATTTAATCTTAAATCTGTATTGACAGCAAAAATACTAAAAGTTTCTTTAATCATATATTTTTAAACATTCTCATCGTTATTACAGTTGTATTATTCCTAGTTGTCCTATTTTCTTATTCCTTCTCCCTCTTTCTCTCTCTCTCTCTTTTCCCCCGCTTTCTAGCAGTCTAAACAAACCTACATTTGTTGTAAATAGTTCATTTCCTTTTTACTAAAATTACCAACTAAATCATACAATTTTTTATTTAAAAATAATTCTATAGTTGTGTATGTATGTGTTTGTCTGTAAAGCCTTATAAATATTTTTTAATAAAATTCTTTATTCTGCTCAATTGAATTGTTAAGTTAAGTATTCCTTTCGTATTTATTTCAAATGTGTACTGTTGTTTATGTGTGTGAGTTTACTTGCAGACATTTTATTTCCGTTTAACTTAAGGCGCATGTCCAGTTATGGCGTCTAGAGTATTGGTGCCATTTTTTTGTTTGTTGAGTTTTGTTTATTTAGGGATTTTATAAAAGTGGGAGAGAGAGATAGAGAGAGTGTGTGTAATAAAAATAAACATTACAATCGATTTAAGCTAAAAATGGAAATTTTGAAATTTTGGACAAAAAAAGGACAATAAGCTGTTTAATAGTCCAGACTATAAACTGTTCTATAGTCCAGACTATAGACTATTGTATAGTCCAGACTATAGACTATTCTATAGTCCAGACTATAGACTATTCTATAGTCCAGACTATAGACTAATCTATAGTCCAGACTATTGACTATTCTATAGTCCAGACTATTGACTATTCTATAGTCCAGACTA
>NC_060950.1:16257406-16263804 GCF_022045245.1 Lucilia cuprina
CTATAGACTATTCTATAGTCCAGACTATAGACTATTCTATAGTCCAGACTATAGACTATTCTATAGTCCAGACTATAGACTATTCTATAGTCCAGACTATAGAATATTTCCAGTATTAAGTTATTAAAACCAGACTATAGACTATTCTATAGTCAAGATTATAGACAATTCTATTCTATATACAGACTATTTTATTCTATATATAGTCCAGACTATAGACTATTCTATAGTCCAGACTATAGAATATTTCCAGTATTAAGTTATTAAATCCATTTTTAAATCTATAAATCTACTTAGGGCAATAAGTTTTCCAACAAAATTTTGCTAAAAAATTATTTTTATCCTCAATCATTGTTCTTATAACCCAGTGACCTTTTCATATTACTTGTCCGTTGTTTGTTATTTTTGGCTTTAATAACTTATACAGAATCACTGATGTGTGTATTTTAAAATATAAATATATTTTTTTAGCTTTCTCCCAAAAAAAAAGAAAAAACAGCATACTGGGATAAAAATTCAGTTTTAGATTATGGTTGTTTAGAAAATGAGCTCACCAGTGAAAAATCCATCATCATCGTTATTATTATGTTTACGATGATGACTTTGGGGTATTTAAATACAATATGTATTCTTATTGTTCGCCCAAGAGAGTAATAGATATAACAACTTTTGCTCTAGCACTCCCTTTAAAAAGAAAACTTGTAGTTTATATAGAATATTTCTTTTCCATTCTTTAAACAATTATTATATCTTAACACTCTATCAAATTGTTTAAATCTTTATTTGGTTTTTTTGCAAATCTATATAATTTCCAATTTATTCACCATATCCATTGAGTATTCCATTTAACTTTAATCGCTTTAGTGTATTTTTTCCCCCACTTCTCTAATGAGCTTTGTCATAATGAAATGTTGGTTTTTCTTTTACATTATTGTAATTATTATGACATGTAATGGCCAATAGACGTCATTTTAGATTAAAGATAAAAATGTTAATAGATTTTTACTTAGATTTTTGCGATTTTCTAGAAATAGCGGTTTAATAATATACAATGCGTTTGTTGTGTTTTATTTGAAGGTGTGTCGTTGATTGACTGAAGTTTTAATTATGATTGTTTTTCATAAAGATTATTATGATTTGGAATTTGTTTAATCTAGCGGTTTAATGGAGAAGAGTAATAAATGTTATAAATATAGAGTTTTTACTAGTGAGAATCTTGGCTATGTACTCAGAGAAATATAAACGTCTGTTACCAAATTGACACCAAAGTGTTTATAATTTTTCAATAACATCCGTTTAATAACAATCTGTGTTTTTCGAAAATACTTTAAATTTAGAAAAATGTGTAAAAATTTAACTAAAAACATTATTACGAATGCGTAAAATAAAATTTCTTTAAATTTTCAGCATTTTCGAAAATTCGAACTTAATTTCGAAATTTTCGAACTTGTTTAAAATTTTAAAAAATGTGTTAAACTTAAACAAAAACATAATTAGGAAGGTTTAAAACTTAATTTTTATAAATTTTCAGTATTTCCGCAAATTCGAACTTAACTTCGAATTTTTCGAACTTTTTAAAAAATATTGAAAAATGTGTTAAAATTAAACAAAAACATATTTAGGAATGAGAAAAACATAGATTTCACAAATTTTTTAGCTTTTTCGAAAATTCGAACTTAATTTCAAATTTTTCGAAAATTCCTTAAATTTATAAAAATGTGTAAAAAATTAACAAAAAACATAATTAGGAAAAAATTTTTATAAATTTTCAGCATTTTCGAAAATTCGAACTTTATTTAGAATTTTTCGAACTTGTCTAAAATCAAAGGAAATATGAAAAAAATTAAGAAAAACTTTAATAAACATGTTTTCACTTAAATTTTCCTACAATTTACCTTTGTTTTTAAATCACAACGAAATTTCGAAATTTTCAGGACTAAATTTCTTCACAATTCCTGTTGCTTTTGTTGTTTTTTTTAATGTCAAATTTAATCTTATACTTATATGATACTTACTTTACACAATTGAATTCAATTCGATTATCCTGGTGACTTAGGAGTGTGTGCAAATATTTGATTAAATTTAAAATGAGAGATGCTATTACCACACTTTTATTGCTGGAAATAAACAACAAAAAAGGGAAGAAAAAAACCAACATATTTTTAACAGAGACACATACTTTTTAAACGCATTTCAAGGAGAAAATAGAGAAGAAAAAACTTTTTTCACAAAACAATATTTTCTTTTATATTATGTGGTATACGAAGCCTCCTTATAGCGTTTGTAGCAATTTTAAGGGAACATTTTTTTCCAACAACAATTTTATGCAAGATAAAACAACAAAAATATACAATAAAAGTAAAGAAAGAAAAATAGTTTTTTTTGTTGCATTTTTTTTCGTATTTCTTCTTATACATATAAATAAACACGAACATTCTCTTCTCAACCAACCTTGACCTGGAAAATATAATATAAAAACATATACTAACTCAAACATATACAAACATACATGTTCTCACATGTTTGCATATTGCAGCAACAAAATAAATGCATAACAACACAACAACGAAAATCAACTACTGCAACAAACATCTTAAATTGTTTTCTCTATGTGTAAGTTGATTCTTTTTTTGTATAAAAAAAGTTTTATTATTATAATTGTTGTTGCTGTTGTTGCCATAATGGTTTTATATAAAATTCATATGTAAAAGTGTTAAACTGCATATGATTTACATATAAACTAACACATACACACACACTTTGTTTGCTAGAAAACTTTTATTTGTTATTGCTGTCTCTGACTCTGATGATGTTTTTCTAAAACAAAAGTTTTTCTTTTTTTTTTTGGAAAAAAAACAATAAATATTTTGTTAGTAACTTGTTTTTTAAATTCGCAACTAAATCTTTAGAAAGAAACAAAAAAAAGAAAACTTTCTATTGTTCTTTAGGCACAGTGGGTAGAAAACAAACTTAATATGAAAACAACTAGAAAATGCTTTAAATAACACAATAGCTTTACATATTTTGTTATAACTTGAAAAGTATTTGGTCGATTTGGTTGAAAAAAAAATCTTTAACTTATTAGCTACAAGTTAGAATAACTAAATTTGCTAATTGCTTAAAAATTTTCAGAAAGTTTTAAGCAAAAAAAAAGTAATTAAAAAATTTTTTTTTATTTCAAAAATTTTTAAAAATTAAAAAAATAACAAAAATTAAAGTTTTTGTTATTTTAACTAAAAGCTTCAAATGTTTTAAACAAAATAAGCCCTATTTTATTAAAATGCTAAAATAAATATTGATTTTATTTTAAATTAAAAGTTAACAACACTTTTCAATAGAAAGTTTAAAATTAAAAATTTTTTATTTTTAAAAATTCATAAAAAAAATGAAAATTAACAAAATTTAAAAAAATTAATCCTTTGTGATATAACACCAGGTAAATTCTATATATAAAAAGGATTTTAAATAATTTTTTAATTAAATTATATATTTTTTATATTTTTTTTTTATTTTTTAATTTTTTTTTAAATTGAAAACTAATTAAAAATGTTACTTTCATTACTTGATCTTATAGCTAAATAAGTTGCAGATAATATACATTTTATTTCATTAACATTAATGTAGGAATTTTGATTTTATTCATATTATTTAGTATTTAGATAAGTCATTATCGTTAAAAAAAAGAACATTATGTCGTATGAGTAATATTTAATTGCAACTCAATTATTAAAACCAAAGGTAGTAATTGTTGTAATATTGGAAAATAATCCTTTTTAACAAATCAACTTTAAATCATTAAATTTAGTCATGTTCTTTTATTATTTTAATTAAAAAAATTAAATCTTTAAAATTTTTTAAAAATTCCTAAAAATTAAAAAGCAACTAAAAACCTAAATTTTTATTTCACAATCTTAAAGCCAAATGTTTTACGAGTAAAATACAATTTATTTAATTAAAATCCATGCATATTTTTTTAATTTTTTCGCGCTTTTAAATCAATTGCTTTTGGTTGTAAAGAAACTAAGTGACGTATGAGTAATATTTAATTAAATCTTAATTTTTAAAACAAACAAGTAATGGTGATGGATTAGATATGTGCTAGTCTTTGTTATGCACAAAAATAATTGTTCTATATAGATCAGAAAGTAAAACAATCGCCACTTAAGTTAACATTTCTTTTATTAATACAAAAGTAAAAATTAAAAAAATTTAGATTTTTTTTAAATTCATAGAAACTGGAAAACCAAGTAAAGTTTTTAAACATCGATCTTATAGTTCGATATGTTACGAATAAAATAATTTTTTTTTTATTAAAACGGAATAATTCCTTAATATAGTCTTCCTTTATTTGAATTCGTTTTGGCCGTTAGAGGCCAATGTGTTGTATGAGTAATATTTAATTCTAAATTTAAAAAAAAAAAACCTAAGTAGTGGGTATGATGTACATATTTGATTTGTAATAATGTTAGTTGGATTATTCTTGTTTGATATCAGTTCATTATAATACTAACAAATGATTTCTTTTATTAATAGAAATATAAAATTTTTAATAATTTTGTTTTTTTAAAAATTCTTAAAAAATCGTAAAACAATAAGATTGTTTGCTTTTTATGGTTAAATCTTAAACTTGGATATCTTAAGAGTTAAATAAATAATATTTTCTTAAAATCGAAGCATATTTACTTAATTTAATTAATTTTTCTTTAAATATGTTATGGTTTTATGTGAACATCACGTCGTATGAGTAATATTTAATTAAGTCGTAATGTTTATATTACACAATACTATGGGTGGAGGGTAAATTGCACAAGAAAGCAATAATAATCACATACCCGTCTAAAGGTAAATCATTCGGCTTAAAATCATTTTCTAAGTCTATTAAGTTATGTCTGTCCGTCTGTCCATGTTATCTTTATAATCAAACTATGGATTGGAATTTTGAAGATAATTAATTGAAATTTGGTATATTATGACCTTTGACCCCAAGAACGACCCCATTTACTTATTTTAGTTAATATTTTTCCCATATTTTCCCTAGCCCCTCTAATCAAATACAATTAACAAATAACGCTTTTAAGGTCGTATTTACGTCCATTTTATCAATTTCTTAATGAAGCCCACTGTTCTTTTAAAGTGTTTTGGATATATGATAACGTCATCCTTTATAAATCTTCTTTTATTATTTTACTTTTAAAACAACCATAAAATGAATATCAAATTACACAAAACTATACAAAGAGAATTGTATATTTTTCATAAAATTTCTATAACACATTACATTCTATACTATATTTTGAAAGTTATCAAATATTTACTACTAAAAATATAAATTTTGCAAATTTTATTTATTTATTCAAAATTTCATTTCAATAAAATTTCCCTTTTCCTTAATTTTTTCATAACATTCTAATTTTTACTTGCACTCACTGTTTTTTATTCGTTTTTTTTTTAATTTCACCATCATTAGTATAAATATCACACAAAAACTTTACAAAACATTTAGTAATTTTTCTAAATATAATTTTTTTTTAATTTGTTTTTCTTTTTTCACTCTCTCTTCAAAACATTACAATGAATGCATTAAGATGACATGATTTTTCTTATTTAAATTTCCTTAGTCACGTATACGTACTTAGAAAAAAAACACATTGTCATAACATAGACAGTCCTTTGAAACAGCAACATGTCCTTTCAACAAACAAACTGCCTAAAAATATGTTATGTTTTAATATATAAGAAAAAACACTGGAAATTTGAGTGAAAAAAGTCAGTGAGGGGTAGCTAACACAATTAAGCCTGGGTGAGAAGCGAAGAAACAGAATTCTTTGTCTTTTAATCTTTGCAAGCGTATTTCCGTATTACAAACGCCGCCATTGCTGCTTTTTAAGCGAAAGTATTTAAAAAATGTAATTTCTATCCTTTAACATTAAATGAAGTGTAACGTGAATGTGTGTGTGTGGGTGTATGTTTGTATGAAGGAATGTCTTTAAGTACTTTTTTTGTTGTTGGAATTTCTTCTAAAGGGTAAACATTTTTAATATTGCCGAGAAAAGGCATACTTTTTTTAAGAAAAAATCTTTTGAAAAAAATATTTTTCAAGTTTATGTCAATTATTTCGTTTTTTTTTTTCAACATTTTCAAGGATTTTTTTAGGATTTTGAAGGTTTAACAAAAGTATTTTTTAGTGTAGTTTTGAGTTTTTTCTTATATTCGATTAAGGTTAAGTTAAATAAGTTGAATAAGTCAATAGTAAAAATTATAGATTAGTCCACAGAGACAGACAGACAGGCATACAGACAGACAGACAGACAGACAGACAGACAGACAGACAGACAGATAGATAGATAGATAGATAGATAGATAGATAGATAGATAGATAGATAGATAGATAGATAGAT
>NC_060950.1:16263904-16272865 GCF_022045245.1 Lucilia cuprina
CCATCTGAATGAGGAAAAGTAATTATATATTTTTTTTTTTTTTTTTTCAAAAATCTAAAGAAAGCGAAAATATTTCAAAAGAATCAAATTATATGCTTATAAAAGCAATAAATGCTTTACCGCACTTGACATTTTTATAATTAAACAATTAAAATAATATTTCTTTTTCTTTTATTTATAGAAACAAAAATGATGATGAAATAGGAATTTTGAAATATTTTTTTTTTATTTTTTCTTTACGTTGAAATATGTTTTAACCCTGAAATTTTTGTCACTTTCAGAAGAAAATTTCTTATTTAATTAGTTTAATTTTATCAGTTGAAGGTTATTTTTGCTAAATTAAACAAAATAATTATATAGATTTGCTTTAATTTTATATATATTTATAAAACATCATGTTTTCTTACAAAGAAACTAATTTATTTGTTATAGTTACTGAATTTTTGTATTTTCGTAATTTTGAATCATTTCTGTTTTTCAAAACAGCTGTCATCAGCTCTGGCAGACAAATAAGAAAAATTTGAATTAGTATTTTCTTAAAATTTAAGAAAATTTTCTTTTATTTAGTAGAAGAGAAAAATAGAAATCCAAGTAATCAATTTAAAATTAAGACATCATCACTTGCACACCTGCAAACAATTTGATATGGTTTTTTGCCAATGATTTGTGTGTGATTTTAGTTATTTTCTACAAAATCCCACAATTTATTATTTCCTTTTTAAGTGGCTGCCAATTTTTGTTTATGCACCTTTTCAAAATAAACTGCTATTGCCACTAATGATGTTGTGACTGAGTGCCCCCTCTTAGTGGCTTGTGACATGAGTTGAATGAATACAATTGAAATATGGTTTATTTTTAAACCATTGCTAGGGGGTTGGAATATAAAAACGATGGTGTGACATTCAGAAATTTGCCAAAATATGGTTTAACCTACTAGTTATTATTGTAAAGGAGGCGGGTTCTTTATAAGAAATTTAGATTTTTATTAATATATGATATTCCTTTTATTAATTGCATTTATGGCTTAATTTTCTTCAAGTATGTTTCATTTGCATTTTCAGTCGTTTTCGATTTTTTATTAATTTTTAAAGTTTAAATATTTTTATTTATGCCCATGAAGCAGTATAGCAGTATATCTTAGTTAGCCGTTATGATTTGACAACTATCCGTACATATTATGACAACGGATGTTATTGAAAAATTTTAAACACTTTCTGTGTTTTTTGGTGGTTCAAAATGCTACAATTTTTTTTAATTTAGAAATTCTTTTGCCTCCGATAAAAAAACTAGAATTGAACTGAACTAGAACTGAACTAGAACTGAACTAGAACTGAACTAGAACTGAACTAGAACTGAACTAGAACTGAACTAGAACTGAACTAGAACTGAACTAGAACTGAACTAGAACTGAACTAGAACTGAACTAGAACTGAACTAGAACTGAACTAGAACTGAACTAGAACTGAACTAGAACTGAACTAGAACTGAACTAGAACTGAACTAGAACTGAACTAGAACTGAACTAGAACTGAACTAGAACTGAACTAGAACTGAAATAGAACTGAACTAGAACTGAACTAGAACTGAACTAGAACTGAACTAGAACTAGAACTGAACTAGAACTGAACTAAAACTGAACAAGAACTGAACTAGAACTGATGTAGAACTGAACTAGAACTGAACTGGAACTGAACTAGAACTGAACTAGAACTGAACTAGAACTGAACTAGAACTGAAATAGAACTGAAATAGAACTGAACTAGAACTGAACTAGAACTGAACTAGAACTGAACTAGAACTGAACTAGAACTGAACTAGAACTGAACTAGAACTGAACTAGAACTGAACTAGAACTGAACTAGAACTGAACTAGAACTGAACTAGAACTGAACTAGAACTAAACTAGAACTGAACTAGAACTGAACTAGAACTGAACTAGAACTGAACTAGAACTGAACTAGAACTGAACTAGAACTGAACTAGAACTGAACTAGAGCTGAACTAGAACTGTACTAGAACTGAACCAGAACTGAACTAGAACTGAACAAGAACTGAACAGGAACTGAACTAGAACTGAACAAGAACTGAACTAGAATTGAAGGAGAACTAGATATTAAACACATGACATTTAAATTTTTTTCTAAATTTATTAAACAGTTTTTATTTAAATTTGTTCTTCCACTTGACTCATCTTTATTCTTCGTCTATAAATTTAATTCATGAATAAAAATATCAAACACATATAAATATATTTTGTTCATTCTTTATCCGTGTTAATCTTTCAGATAGCTATTTATTTAATATGATTTTTTTCCACTTTGCCATTTTGTCTATTCAACTATTAAAGGCGTAAACCAAATTAAAGATTTATGTTTGAAAATAAAAAAATAGTTGACAAAATGCCAAAAACAAAATGGTTTTGTTTTCGTAAATGAACTGAAATTAAGAAAAAACTAAAATCTCTAAAAAAATTCACAACAAAAAATGTGCTTAAAAATACTCTTACGTTGTTACTCTTTTGACAACGATGCCATGTTAATGACGTATTTTTCTTTCCATCTATTGACATTAGTTTTTTTGTTATATACATATTTTGATTACGCCAATTAATTAACTAACGTAATCGATATTTATATACATATGTATTTTATACAAGGTTAATGTTTTATTTAAAATTTTTTAGCTGTAATTTATAATAAGAAAATTTATAGTTTTATTTTCAAATTAAGCATAAATCCTTTAATTTAATATTGAAATGAAATATTTTTTAAAATTTTTTAATTAATTTATTGTGTTTTTTTCTCTCTTTGCAGGTATGTTAATATATATTATTATGAATTTTTAAGATTAAGATTAAAATCTTAATTTTTATTTAACGAGTAAGTGATTTTTATTTATTTTAATAATTTTATCATATTTTATATGAATTTTAATATATTGTTAATTTGAAAGGAGTGTGTGTATTACAGTAGCAGATGTCAAGTGTTTTCAAATGGTTGCCAGATTAGCTGGAATGGTAGTGTCATTTTGATAAAGTTTTTATTTTCTTAAAAGTTTTTAAAAGATCTATTTTTTAAGAAGATTTGTTGAAATCTATTCAAAACATTTTATAGCTGCTGATGTCAAGTGTTTTAAAATGGTTGCCAGATTAAGAGTAATGTGTTGTTAACGGAGATGGTAGTTTCATATTGATTAGGTACCTAGAATACTCAAAACTTTGACGTTCTTATGAAAGCTGCAAACGAATGCCAAGATTTCTTTGAGGTTACTGAATCTACTATCATTTTGACAAAGTAATTAGAATTCTCAAAACTTTGTCGTTTTTGTGAAAACTGCAAATTAACGCCAGGTAATCATTGATAACTTTAAAGCATTTTATAGCAGCAGCTGTCAAATGTTGTTAACAGGGATGGTAGTGTCATTTTTATAATATTCAAAACTTTGTCATTCTTGTAACAGCTGTACGCTCTTTTGCCAATTTTAGCTGTCAACGAATGCCAAGACTTCTTCGTTATATACTCTTCGAATAATTTTCCGAAGTTTTATCTAAATTCATTGATAACTTCCAATTATTTTATAGCAGTATTTAAGAGGTTGCCAGAGTAATGTGTTGTTAGCAGGGATGGTAGTTTTATTTTGATTCAACACCTAGAATACTCAAAACTTTGTTATTCTGGTTTAAACTGTTCGCTCTTTGGCCAATTTTAGATGCCAACGAAGCTATTTGAAAATTTTACTTTAAATACTGTATTTAAAAACGTTAATATTTTTTAATTTCGAATTCGTATTAATTTTCTAATATTTTCTTTTGATTTCTTAATAACTTGAAAGATAAACTTTGTTTGTTTTTTTTTTTTTCAAAAAAAATCTTAAATGTTTAAAAAGTTTACCTTGCCACCCTGATGTAAAATGGTTAATACCACGAAATATTCGTTATATATATTCTCTAAATTATAAAAATTTTCGGAAGTTTTTTGAAACAAAAATTTAAGAAAAATTTATAAAAATTTTAAATTTTGATTTTGTATCCGGTTTTGAAAAGGTTAATTTTAACCGATTCCCTTAAAATCTTTCATAATATACCTTTTCTATATAATTAATAGTAATAATCTAAAGATTGCTTGAAAATCTATAAAATAATTCTTAAGATTTCGTTAAATTTCAACAAAAATTTGAAATTTAACCGTGCGTGCTTAAAAGGGTTGATATCATCCAAAATTGTAAACTTTAACCCCGTGCTTAAAAGGCTTTGATATTTGTAAATATACATTTCCTATAGACTTTTATAATAATTTTCAGAAGCTTTTTTAAAAAAAATTATTAAAATTCTTAAACTTTTCTTTCCACTTCGGTTTTGAAAGGGTTAATGTTAACTGATTTTCATAAAATCTTTAATATAACTTATCTGTAGAATTAGTAGTAATATTCTAAAGTTTCTTTAGGAATTAAATAAAATATTTTCAGTAATTTTATTAAATTTCAATATAAAATTTAAAAAAATTCAAAAGTTTGAACTTTAACCCTTTGCTTAAAAGGGTCAAGAAATCTTTGTTTAATATATACCCCATAGACTTTTGTCATAATTTACCAAAGTTATCTTCAAATCCGCAAATAATTTCAAAGCATTAGTGGGGTTTTGAATAAAAAAATTCTGAAATTAAAAAACAAATTTTCGAACCCTGGTTAAACGATTTCCTTAAAATATTTTATTTACTTTACCTATGGAATACTATTAATAAATATTCTTAAGTTTAATTAAAAATCTCTTAACTATTCTCCAGATTTCTTTAAATTTCGATAAAAATTAAAAATTTGAACTATGACCCTGTGCTTAAAAGGATTAATGTTCTCCCTAATGTCGAGAAGTCTTCGATATATATTTCCTAAAGACTTAAACATAATTTTTTTAAAACTTTTTTTAAATCCACTAATAATTTCAAAATATTAACTAGATTTTAAATAAAAAATTTTAGAAATTTTGAAAAAAAAATTTCGAGCCCTGGTTTGAAAAAGTCTAATTTTCAAGAAATTTTAAATTAAAATTAGTTATGGTGATCGTAATGACATTCTAAAGTTTGTCTCAATTTGATTAAGTATTCACCCTTATAGCCAATCATCATTTAATGTGAAATATGTTCCCTTTTCACTTTTTTCGTTCACTAACTTTTTTGTCGTGAAAATGTATTCCCTAGTTGTGAAGTTTCTCAAAGGAATTTTGTAAACATTGAACAGCTGTTTCATACAATTGTTAATGAATTGTTTACAACAAGTTCACAGAACAACATTTTCACTTCTATTGGCAATAGGGGTGATTAATGATCAGTTCCACTTTATTTTTCTTAAAATTAAGAAATATTTAAAATTTTGAACTTTGACCCTCGATTTGAAAGGGTTAATTCAAAACGATTTAAAAAAAATCTTCAGAAAGTTTTGTAAAATAAGTTTCACAAAATTATTAGAGCTACGGACCTAATTTTTTCTAATATTTATGAAATTTTAAAAATTTTTAAATTTGTTCAACAAATTAAACAAATATTTCCACAAAAAAAGTTTTGAGAAACAAGAATACTATTTAAAACTTATTGTCTTTATAAGACTTGACAACCCTGTACATTATTCTCCTCATATTAATTTCCTGTCTTATGTATATTTCATAATTTTACAATAATGTATTTTGTACTTATTCGATTCATTACAAACATTTCGCATTAATTATAGCGATTTTCTTGATGTGTTCTTCTTCATTTTTGCAACATTTTTTTTTTGTAACAAGTACATTTAATGCTACATTCGTAGATCATAAATATTATTAAGCTGCACCAATTAAAAGTGACAGAAATATATACATTCACCAATTAACAACAACATTTATATGAATGTAAAAAAAATAAAAAATCGGTCGAAAAAAACACACATTTTCAAAAGATAAACCGCCAATGAGTAGAGAGGCGTTTTATTTAAAATTTTCTTTGGCTGTTATTAAGCAACCCAATGAACAATCTAATCTAAAGTAAAGTCCTTTGAAAAGTCAAACGCCTCATTTTGTTGAAAAATTCAATATTAAAATATATTTTCAAACACTTTTGTTTGCTGGTATATCGAATTTGCAAAGCAAACAACATTTGCGACAAAATTAAAGCATAAAATTATACATTTTTATAAGAAAGCAAACAAAAAATCTATTTTAAAATCATTTTAGTTTTAGCATGGACTCATACAACAATGTATTTTAATGCTAAAATGTCTATTTAACACACAAACACATCATTTAATACATTATTACTTTTTATGTATATTTTAAATGCAATTAAATTCAGTTTACAGGAAATAATTAGAAATTAAATATAGACATTTGAAATTAATGTCTAAAGTCTATAAGAGAACATTTTTAGTTGCAGCAAACGAATTTTGCTTTCAAAATAAAATAAATTAACAAATTTTGTTTGCTAACATCTTAAGTTACTTAATTTTTTATATTTAAAATAATATTTAGTCAAGAAGACTATACAAATTGGTTGTCGTAACTATATATTTAATGGCGGTAAACAAATTGATACACAATTACCTATTAAGTTAAAATCAATTGAATTTATCGCCGGCTGTTATATATATTTGGTTAAGAAACGGTAGAATTTATTACATAAAACTATAAAACTTGATTGCAGTAACAATATTTTAGAGCAGCAACTAAATTTGAAGAAAATCGCTAAATTAACTAAATTGTTCGCGGATATATATTCAGTTAATTTAATTATTTATTAACCAAATTTTATGTAATAAATGAAAAATTTATTATTGAAAAATAAAGAAATTGCTTGGAATAATTTCATTTCAGTTGCAGCAAGCATATTTAGTCTTAATCGCATAAAAGTTTAAAATCGAATGATTTATACACACACACACCCACGCAACAATAGGGAATAATTGAAGAAAAACTAAATTTTAGCAAATGGAACTATAAAACTTGGTTACTGTAATTACATTTAATAGCAGTAACTAAATTTATATTACAATCAATTGAAATTTTCGTTAGCTGTAATAGAAATTTACTTAATGAAACTAAGTTTAATCACAGCACCATGATTTTAGAAATAAAAGTAAAATTTATAAAACAGAATTCAATATAAAAGTAAATTTAATAAAACTTTGCTTGCCGTAACTAAATTATAGTTGCAGTGACCACAGCGCCCACCAATTAACATAAAATTATTTTTATTATTGCTTATCGTTTGCATTTAAATGAAATTATTTATTTGGCTGGAATTAATGAAACAAAACTAAAAAATTTATTTGGTGGAATTAAATTTTAGTTGCAGTGAACAACTGGCAGTTGAAGAATTCGTAGCTGTTTAGCAGGAATCCTAGTTTTTTTTTAACGAAACCAGCGTTTTTTAATATAAACAAATCTAAGGAAATTGTTTACAGTAACTATCATTTAGTAGCCACAACCATATAGAAGGCAGCCGATAGAATCAAATATTAATGTTATCAATAGAATTTTATGGTTGCCAGCCTCATAAAAAAAGTTCTGAAAAGAAAAAATCTATATTTTCTAAATTTTGTTTGTTTGAAATTTAGTAAACAGAATTTTGAAAAAATTGTTGCTGACACTAAAAAATATTTTGTAGGCATATAAGTTTTCTTGTAGAATGATTGGCCAAATAAATCTTGTGAATTGTAGAACTAATAAAATAAATTATTTTTCATAAAAAAATCGAATATTTTGGTTGCTGCTACCAAAATACAAACAAAAATTCAAAATTATTTGGTTACTGCAATCGAAATTTTATTACAAAAAAACGAACAAAAATTATAACAAAATACATTTTAAATAAAACAACTAAATTTAAATCAATGTATTTAAATTAAAACTACTTATTTATATGTAAAGAAACATTTTCTTAACAGAAATCTAACAGTTAATTGTAGCAACAAAGTTAAATTTAATAAATCTTTCTTTCAACAATAAAATAGAAACAAATAGACTTTAATTTCACCATAAAATTCTTTTATTTAAAACGGAAGTGGTTTTGTAAAACCACAAAAAAACTTAAACGAGAGTTTTAATTACTGTAAGGCAGTCATGGGCACCTTACAAATACTCGCATAGGCAGGCAGTTCAAGTGCTAATTTAATCGGTTTCAGTTTATATTCTCCATGTTGCTATCTGCACTCTACTATCCATCTTACCCACTAATCCCTTTACATATCATTAATATTAATTTGCCACTTGTGTTCTTTGTCATTACCTGGAAACATTTTAATTTAAATAATATATTTGTTATTAGATTCATGATTATTTTTTAATATCCCCCCAAAAAAATATCTTTATATTTTTGTTATTAATGATGATAAGATATTTTTTTAAGAATTTTATTTATTGACTTTTCAGTCGCCTTAATTAAACTTTAATTTCATTGTTTATTAAGTATTATTATTTTTTTCTGTTGCCATAATATTTAATAATAGTCGTTTTAATAATTGACACTTTGTCAATTAATAAATTAAATTTTTGAAATATATTTATTTCTTTATTATATTTTTCTCCTCTTTTGTTTATCAAGATACTACTTATTATTTGCTAATTAACGTTTTAATATGTACAAAAGTAAATAAACAAATAAATAAATAAATAATATATCCACATTTATTAACCAGTTATTTCCAATAAATGCTATTTCATTTATTAAAAAAACAACTGAGAATGTTAAGTAAGTGGTTGTCAAAAGATATTTAAAGTTAATAATAAATTACTTATTTTTTAAGTATTAATTGTAAAATTAATTATGTATGAACGAGAACAAATAGCAAGTGAAAAGGATTTATCCTTCAAAACATAATATCTTTTATAATATATAGGTAGATTACAAGTGGGATAGATAGATAGATAGATAGATAGATAGATAGATAGATAGATAGATAGATAGATAGATAGATAGATAGATAGATAGATAGATAGAT
>NC_060950.1:16272965-16278153 GCF_022045245.1 Lucilia cuprina
ACAGACAGACAGACAGACAGACAGACAGACAGACAGATAGATAGATAGATAGATAGATAGATAGATAGATAGATAGATAGATAGATAGATAGATAGATAGATAGATATATAGATAGATAGATAAATACATAGAGATAGATATATAGATAGGTATATAGATAGACTATTCCGTTGGCCAGCCTACATTAGTATCAATATATCTAGTCTCACATTGAATTTAAATAAACATATATGAACACTCACCATCCGAGAATTATAACTCAAAAAAGTATAATAACTTAAAATCTTCTTTGCACACCGCTTTAAAATATAAAACTTCAAAAGCCCATCTTTACTTTTTAAATTTCCCACAATTTCCTTTTAACATTTTTACAACATTTTTTTTTACTTTTTTTTCTATAAACAACTAACTATTTATGACGAATGGTAATTTAATCTTAGACATTTGTACTAAAACCTTTTTCCTCAAAACTCTTAAGATCTTTTGAAAACATTAGTAATGATTAGCAGCAAATGGTAAAAAGAAAAAAATAAGTAAGAAACCTTAGAAAAATCTTAAAAGAAAATTTATTTGTGTTTGAAACGCATCAAGCGAACGCTCTTTACAATTTGTTTGTGGTTAGAAGAAATTGTAACATTGTACAATAAACAAAAAATAGTAAAAAAAAAAACAAAAAACTTATAAATGAAATGACAGTTACACAGCTTAAAACTAAACTTTTCATATCATATCAAATGTTAAAGATAAAGATCGTCATTATGATGTTGGTGATAATGACAGTTATAACATATATGTATATATTTCTACACAAAATGTTTGTGCAGGGACGTCCTTTTGAGATAAGGAAATTAGCACATTTGTCCTAAACTTTTTTTATTTAGTAAAATGTTTGTGTTATATTTTTCACCTTTTTTAAAAGTTTGTATAAGTACCGCCTCTGACTCTTACTTAGAAAGCCCAACAGACTGTAGGTTTCGAAAACATTAAGCCTTTAAAATCTTATATTATCCAGGTTTCTTAAATTAAATGTGCGCTGGGATTAGCTAAAACACTTAGTAAAACCACGAGACTGATTGGCTGCCTGTCAACCATAGTTGTCAACATTTGTTAAGTAAATACTAACATTATGGTTGGCTTGGTTTGTAGTTGTCAGCCACAATTACAACTAAATTAGAAATCATAAAAAACATAGAAAAACCTTTTAATAGATAGATAGATAGATAGATAGATAGATAGATAGATAGATAGATAGATAGATAGATAGATATATAGATATATAGATAGATATATAGATAGATAGATAGATAGATAGATAGATAGATAGATAGATAGATAGATAGATAGATAGATAGATAGATAGATAGATAGATAGATAGATAGATAGATAGATAGATAGATATATAGATAGATAGATAGATAGATAGATAGATAGATAGATAGATAGATAGATAGATAGATAGATAGATAGATAGATAGATAGATAGATAGATAGATAGATAGATAGAAAGGTTATATCTTACAGCGATCACCATCATCCAAAACTCACTTTCTATTATCAAGTATCTCCTATAAACTTCCACAGCGTTGGTTCATGTCGTCCCCATTACTTTCTTACTTGATGTTTTTTTTCAGTTTTGTTTAACGCTTGTTAAATTGGTCATAAAACTGCTAAAACTAATAAAGCTAATATACTTTTTTATTACACTTTGTATGTGTTAATATTTATAATAATAAACAACATTATAATACACTTTAAGTACATGTTTTATTACTACACTTTTGTTAGAAAAAACACTAAGAAATTAATAGAAGGGGACTGACTAAATAAACGACTAACTTACATTGTAATCTAAATATATAAAAAGTATATACATATCGTGATATGTAGGTCAATGTAGGGTTTAATTGTCATTAAATATGACTGATATGAGATAAGGTTTCTTGACTTTTATTATAATAATACTAAATAGAAGTTTCGAATAGATGTTTCGATAAAGAAAACTTCAAAACTACAAAATCTCACCAACAAATTTGACAACAGGGGAATTTTCTTCACTACAAAAATGTTAGTCAACGAAAAGGGTGAAATGATGATTGACGATGGCGGTGATTGTCTTTAATAGATGCATTTGGTGTAAAATTCTTACAATTTTAATTTTTGTTTTCTCACTTTTCGATATTCCAAAAACTTTCAATACATTTCATGCACTCATTTACGTCAAGCACCCTTTACTTGCTTTATTTATTTATTCATTTATTTATTTATTTATTTATTTATTTATTTATTTATTTATTTATCTAATAATTCTAATATAGTTAGTGTGATTTTTACTGTATATATCACCACATTATTCGTTTCTTTTATGTCATAATCCTGTGTATGTATCTATTTCTTTCCTTGCTTAATAGATGGATAGATTGATAGATAGATAGATAGATAGATAGATAGATAGATAGATAGATAGATAGATAGATAGATAGATAGATAGATAGATAGATCGATAGTTAGATATATAAATAATTATAGAAATTTTGTGATAAAATTTTCCTCATTTGATTCTTTGATATCATTTGATAGCCACTGCCTTTCCTGGGGGCTTTTGAAGTTAAAATTTCAAAATCAGATCGGAAAATATTTTATTTTCGTAAAAATATTTAAGAAATTACAAGAAAATTTAAAAAATAAAAAGATAATCGCCCCCGGGTGGGCTCGAACCACCAACCTTTCGGTTAACAGCCGAACGCGCTAGCCAATTGCGCCACGGAGGCACTTGGCAAAAGTTTAGCAAAGACACAAACAACATCTACTAGCAGTCGGCTGTGAAACATTAATAATTTTTTGCTCCAAAAACAACAAAAACTATATTATAAGAATGAAAAAAACTAAACACACACTCAAGTGGTGAGTTTCTCAAATAAAATTTCTAAAAATAGAACAATAGTGTGAAAAAGATAATAATATCAATAAGGGAAATTCAACTCTTGTGGTAAGAAGTACAGTGGTCAAAAAAAAAAGAAGAAAAATGTAAATAATAAAATTTAGAAAAAAGTTTAGAAAAGTTTTATTTCTTAATACATAGATGCCTTTAAAAGAATAGTACTATTATAATTATAGTACTTATATGATTTAAACAAATTTTTCAAACAAATGGTAACTAGTTACTGGTTACTAGTTCGTAAACAAGTTACCTTTCCTAGGCGCAGAACGCCCATGTTTTTGAACTAAAGCCCATACCATAAACACTAAATATATATCTTTTTAATAGTACCTAAGCTTTTAAACATTTCACTTTCGAACAGACTTACCGAGAGTAGCCCAACTGGGAGCTATGTACTCTGTAATAATCGAAATATATTGAAAAATAAATTTATAACAGAATTTCCAAACATTTTTTTGTTAACACTAATGCTCAGGTGATAATGAAATGAATAGTAGCAGGAGTTCAGCAAAAACAGCTGTGCGAGCTTTTAAGTGATAAGAATTAGAAATTCAATAAAAAATGATAAGAATTTTTAATATAACAATAAAAAAAGTGACAAGTGTTTGACTATTTCTACAACAATAAAATGCAATATTTGTAAAGGGTGAGAGGAATGAATGAATATATAAAAAAGGTTATCAAATTGATAATAAAATGAATAGAAAACACATTCAAAATAAACAATTTGAAAAAAATTAGACCAAAACACTAAATACATTATAAGTAAAAAATAAACTTTAACTTTAAAATAACAAGTAAAATAATTTCAAAAAAGCTTAAGTAAGAACAAAACTCTTCAAATTATAAATAAACTCTCAAGCTGATTATTAAGGCAGAAATATAATGCAATTTTCTGGCAAAAATATGCACTTTTCTGCCCTAATTGAATGCCCAACTGAAAAGCTTTTTCTTTTGAAAGGACAGAAAACAGATTTTGCCTCAAGCAACGCTTTGGTTGTAAGAGGCAGAAAAATAATGCAATTTTCTGGCAAAAAATAATGCACTTTTCTGCCCAAATTGAAAGCCCAACAGAAAAAAAGGCAATTTTTGCCTCAAGCAACGCAGTGGTTGTAAGAGAGCGAGAGAAATAGAATGATTGTAATCAAGAAGAGAGTTTATCTATGACGAGGGGGGGGGGTGGTAGGTAATACTTACTTACCCTATAAAATCTTTGATAAAACAATAAACTTTAAATAAACCACGATCATTATTAAGTAAAACGTCGGGTTTTAAAACGGGTAAATAACAATTGCAATGATGTTGATGTTGCTGTTGATGAAGCTGTTGCTGTGTTGTTGTTAGGTGCTGTTGTTGCTGCTGCTGAAGATGATAATTGTGCTGTTGTTGTTGCTGTTCATTATGTAAATGATGACTGCTAGTGGTGGGTAATTGTGTTGTTAAGAGCGTTTGCTGTTGTTGATGATGATGATGATGATGTGGTTGATGTTGCTGTTGTTGGGTTTGATGATTAAGTTCTAAACCCGTTGTTGAAGGGGCAGCCATTGGTAGTTAGTGCAATTGTTTGTTATTATTATTGTTGTTGTTGTTATTGTACAGCAGTAGCAAAATGTATAGCACCATCAACATTTATTTAGTTTAAATTAATATTTTTTTAATATTTTGGCTTTATTATTGTCATAATTGTCGTTGTTGTTAGTAATTTTCTTTATTTGTTGTATTGTGTAAAATGAAAGCAAAATTTTATAGAGTTAGTTGTAGCAGCAACACCTTAAGATGTTTGTAGAATTTTTTAACATTTTTGTTATTTTATTCTCTTGTTTGTGGAAAATTGTAAAATTATATCAATTGTTTACTTTTATTTGTATTTTAATATAAATTAATTGTTGTTGAGCCACCGCAAAAACTTTATGCAGGTTTCTAATATTTTAAACAGACGAGGATTTTTAATTTATCTTTTTAATAACAAGCACTTAAAAGAAATTTTTATAAAAACTCACAAAAGTTTTAACAAACAATTTATAAAATTTTACACAAAACATAAGACAAATAAAATGAGAATGAATGGAAAATACCATGTTAAAGTTATTTACAACATTTGAACGTACATACATATTATATACAATTTATATTAAAATTGTATCCATCCATCCATCCATCCATCTATCTATCTATCTATCTATCTATCTATCTATCTATCTATCTATCTATCTATCTATCTATCTATCTATCTATCTATCTATCTATC
>NC_060950.1:16278253-16280169 GCF_022045245.1 Lucilia cuprina
GCAGGCAGCAGCATAAAATTTAAATTTTCAAAAGAAAAAAGAAAACAATTTAAAGAAAAATTCCAATATGAAAATTTTACAGAATATTTAGACTTTAAAACGTTAACAACATACTTTTTTGTTATTAATATGTTAAAAATGATAAAAATCACAATTTTATTTATAAAAATATTTCAAGAATTTAATATATTTTGCTAGATTTTTAAAGGGAACAAAAACTTTTAACACTTTTAAATTTTTTAAGATTTTTTCTATATATTTTTTTAATTTTTTTCCAATATTTAAATGAATTTTTTTTTTGTTATTTTTTTCTGAAAACAAATTTCTCAAAAAAAAGCGAAACGAATACACTTCTCCACGTTTAAACTAGCGCCGGCGACAAGTTTTTGTTTACTAAACCAGACGTCGTTGAACGTGGTAGAAGAGCGCACCAGCAGCTACAACCAAAATAACAAAAACAACAACAATAATATTATAAAAATTTTTTGATTATAAAAACAACAACAATAACAACAAAAAGTAGCCGTAGAAAAAAACGCAACTTTGCTGAGACATTTTTTTTGTTGAACTTTTGATAGACGAAAAGAATGACAACAAAAAAAAAAAACAACAAATATAAACATACTACAACAACAAAAACACTAATAATAATAATATTATTAAAATAACTTAAAATCGTGCCTTTAAAAAGTAAAATGAAATAAAATAAATCGCTTGAAACATTGACTTTCAATATGTTGTTGTTGTTGGTGTTTTAAAATTTTGCGTGAGAAAAGAAATTAAGATTAAGGTTGCCATATTATCTAGATAACAAGACATAAATGAAATATTGGTAACTCATAAAAAAAAGATTAAACCTAGACATGTAAATCAAGGCTAAAATTATAGAGTAAAAGGGAATCTTTAAGAAAAGAAGAATTCAAAACAAAAGAAGCGAAATATTTGATATTTCGATTAAAACAATCAGCTGTTGAAATAAAGGCACAGAGTTATATGAATAAACAAAAGTTGCCAGATCATTCTAAGTGCAACCTGACCACTTTGTGTCGCCTTAATTGCGTTTTAAGTTTTAAAAAAAATTTATGAACTTTTTTCGATTCTTATCAAAACGTGTGTCTTGTTTAAAAACCAAATTATATTTTTTTATATCTTTGAAAAACAACAATAAAACGATATCATTATCAATATTATATTGATCTAAATACTTAAATCTAATCAAAAATTATATTATTTATTTAATCATATTATTGATTGTTCAAAAAATAAAAGTATGTCAACATGTTATTAAATTTTTTAAAAAATATTTTCAACACTAGACAAAATATTTGTTAAATACTTAACAATAAAAACTAGACCTAAACACTTCATACTATTTCTACATCATCTGGAAAAGATGTTAGCTTTGAGTTTTAAACCAATTATTTTATGTTTATTTGATATATTAACAATTTGTTAATTAAATAAATCAACTTAAGAAATATTGATAATGTTTCTTTTTTTTCGTCATCATAAATTTAAAGAAAATTGCATAGACCAGAAGTATGAGGTGTTAATTGGTGGAAACACGTTTAATAAATTTTATTTGTTTATTTTTTTGAAAAGAAAAAAAAATTAGAATTTCAATCAAAATTTTTTTTATATATTTTCTATGGCCTGAGAAATAATATATTCCACAAAAATCGTATTATCTCTTGTTGTTGCTTCCGAAAGATTTGCATTGGTATTTGAAAATAGGGGATTTTAAAATTTATCGTTTTTAAAATGTCTCCCAATATTACAAATACTTATAACCATGCCATACATCAATGTTATCTATATAACAATCTAATATGTAATCTATATAACCAACTGGTTTATCAATCTGTTCAGTCAAACTATCAAATTTATCTGAATCAATCTGATGTATCAGATCTGAC
>NC_060950.1:16280269-16298645 GCF_022045245.1 Lucilia cuprina
TAGATAGATAGATAGATAGATAGATAGATAGATAGAGAGATAGATAGATAGATAGATAGATAGATAGATAGATAGATAGATAGATATATAGATATATAGATATATAGACTAGTGTGTACTACTGACTAGTCGCAGGCCTATTGACTAGTCTCTTTAGTAGCGTATTGTCCCCTCTTTGAACTAGTCTATTGGCTAGTCCAGTAGCTGGTATATTAAATAGTCTATTGACAATTCCATGTACTATTCTATTTCTCAGTTAAATGATAAGTCTATGGATTTATCTTTCGATTACTGTACGTGCTATTTTATAAATTTGTCTATAGAATAACCTATGATCTTATATATATAGACTAGTTTATGGACTTGTCTATTGACTAGTCTATGGTTTAGCATATTTGCTAGTCGAATGACTACTTTATTAATCGACTAATTTGTTCCTAAACTTTTCATTTCTTTATCAAATAATACTTCAAAACTACAATAGTACAGAGTTTTCCATCTCTGCACTCTATACTACTTGTTTAGTTGTTATTACTTGTGTCTTCTTCTTATGTCTTTTGTTTACATTTTAAAGTTCACCTCTCACCCCCAAAATTATATCCGTAGACATAACTGTTTGTTAAAGGTCTTTTATTTACAATATTCCCTCTTCCCTCTCTACTTTAGTTTGCTATGTTTTACTCATAGGAATTTTTAAAGTTATTTATTGTTTTCTTATTTGTTTTGTATTATTTTTTTTAATAATAAAAAAACAGACTCCTGGTATTACGTAAAGCTTTTTATACAACAAAAAATTACTCTTTTTTTTAATACTTGACTCTCTGGGTCCCCTTTTTAGGTTTTGTTTTTTTTCTGTTTGTGGCGAGAACCTTGTCACTACATGAAAACAATTGTTTAACATTGTTTGTTGCTGTTGGTTTCTTTTTACTTTATCATCTTATTTGTTATTTTACGAAATTCCTTTATTTTTTATTTCTACTTTAGAAAAAAGTGTTAATCAAATAAAATAAAAATCTCGTGCCTAAAATTGTTGTTTTTTATTAAATATAAAAAGTTTAAAGTTGTTTTTGTATCAAAATTTGATAGATAATAAATGTGTTAATCAAATATTGTTGTTGTTTATTAAAACATATAATAATATCGGTTAGAATTTGTTTTGTTATATGTCAAGTGGTAAGACTTGCTGCCTCAAGGCAATAGATATAGAAATTAGCTAAATTTCGTGGATCACTTATTTGATAAGTCCGCCATATTAGTCATTCTAGTATAGAGATAGATAGATAGATAGATAGATAGATAGATAGATAGATAGATAGATAGATAGATAGATAGATAGATAGATAGATAGATAGATAGATAGATAGATAGATAGATAGATAGATAGATAGATAGATAGATAGATAGATAGATAGATAGATAGATAGATAGATAGATAGATAGATAGATAGATAGATAGATAGAAAGATAGATAGATTGATTGATTGATTGATTGATTGATAGATAGATAGACAGAAAATACTTGATAGAAATATTTGTTGATCTTGATATTAAAATTAATTTTCCATCTAAATACAATTCATATTTACTTTTCCTTTAACCAGTCCATAATTGGTCAACATTCCTATTTATTTTTCTTAAAAAATCCAAAAAAAAAAAAATTGTGTTGGTCTAGTGACATCATTGATGACTTGTCATCTGTTATTTATTTTTCTTGATATTATTTACTCAAAAAATATTTTCCAACATGAGCATTCTTTACATGTGGGTGGTTGCTTGGATGCTTCAACTCGGCACATGCTAAAATTAAACAGAAAAGCAGAATAAAAAAAATCTCAATAAAAGAAGACAACAAATTAAATAGCTTTTCAATTTGTTTTTTTATTTATTTTTTCTTTCTTAATTTTTTGGCAAATAAATGTGAATTTAGATTTCCAACAAAATAACTACAAAAACAGCTGAGCATTAGTAACAAAAAATGTGTTGAGAAATCAAAAAGACGCGAAAAAGAAATCATTTCGAAAATTAAAAAAAAAATAAAATTTATTAAACGTGTTGTAGCTAACTTAACGAGATAATAGAACGAAGAAATCTATAAGTTAATAGAAAAACAACAACAACATAGCATAGAACAAATAATAATAAATACTCATGTAAAATTACTAGATTTGTATCTCTTGCTTGCTCACTAACAACGTAAAAACAGCTCAACAGCACAACCAGCAACAAGCGGCAGCTATAGCAACAGCAGCATGTGTTTAACCCAGTGAACTTTGAGATTTTTTATCTAGTTTTTTTCTTTTTCGTTTTTTTTGCCTTTTTCTTAAGGTAGATAATCATCATCCTCAGATTTTCTATACAAATTCAGAGAGCAACACAACTTCCGTTGTTAAAAAAAAAAGATTTTAAATTTAATTTAAATATAATTTTTATAAAATTGTGTTTCTATAAAGAAATTTTTTTTTGCACAATTAAGTTAAAGTGTTTATTAACTTACAAAAATATAAAAAAACACAGATATTTTTACATTTTTTTTTATTACAACCACTTGAAGTGCCACTTTTTTTCTCAATTTGATTATTAAATGAAGTGAGTTCGTTTGAGTTTCTAGATTTACCTTTAAAATTTTATTTGAAATTGAAAAAAAATACACTCTGAAATTTAAATAAAATAAATTATTCAATAGCTGTTTGTAGTGTTTATTGGAAAGTTGTTTTTAACAACAAACGTGTTTAATTTTAATATTTTATTTTTGTTGAAAAAAATATTCAATTCTAATGAAAACGAAATAGAAAAAAATTACAACATTTCAAAGTGTTCTAAAGCTGTTTTATTTGAAAAACTAAAGTTAATGCAAATGTAAAATTGTTAAGAAAATAATTTAATAAAAAAATTCATATTTAAGTTTTTTTTTTTTTTTTTTGCTTTTTCAATAAATATTTATTAAGGTTAAAAGTGTTGCATAGTTTAAAATATAAAAAAAAATAAAACTATGAATAAATAATAAAAATTTTAAATTAAAAAAAAATAAAGTAAACAGAAAAATATTGAAATTATTTAAATAAAACAAAAGAATTTATTAAATAAAAAAGAAACAAAAATTGTTCAAAACTTTATCAATCATATTTCGTAACATTGTCAAAAGTTTCCGCTAGACTTTTAAACAAATTCTTTATATTTTTATTAAAATATAATTAGAAATTTAACCTTTGAACCCTTAAAAAGATCACTAGTTATTTCAAAATATTTTCAAAAATTTTATTTAACCCTTGAGGAGGTCAATAGTCATTTCAAAATATTTTCAAAAACTTTATTTAATAAATAATTATGAATTATTTTCTTTAATTGAACTTTTTTGAAAATTTTGAAATTTTACCTTTGACCTTTAAAATTTTAGCTGAAAAAACCTAAAATGTAAACTTTGAACCTTTAGGAAAATCAGCAGTCATTTTAATAAATTTTGAAAATGTTTTCAAACATTTTACTTAAAGTTCAATAATAAATTAAACTTTTTTTAAAGATATTGAAATTCTGACCTTTGACCTCTCAAATTTTAAATATTCAAAAAAATTTCGAAATTGTGTAAAATAATATGCTAAAGTTTTAGTAAAACCTATAAAATTAAGGGATTTTTTAATGAAAAAAGAAAATTTCAAATTTGACCTTTTAACCTTTGTAAAAGACACAAGGCTTTAAAGGTTGAATGACCAAGTTATTGCTGCCACAAAAAATTTTAAACATGTTAAAAAATAAAAAAATTAAAAAAAATATGACCTTTGACCTTAATTTTTTATTTTCATATTCTTCGATTTATTGAGATTTTAGCAAATATTTTAAATTTAGTTTATAAACGAAATTTTTAAAAATATTTTAAATATGACCTTTGACCCCAAAGTTTAATTTCTCTATTATTTCCAAAGAAAACATTTATTAATTTTATCAAATATTTCAATTATGTTGTACTTTAACAAACAATACACGTTTTTCAAAGTATAAGAGAAATTTTCAAAAATTACCAAATTTGACCTCTGACCTCAAAGTTAATTTTTTATATATTATTCTTTTGAAAATAATTTCTAAATCTTGCAGATATTTTATTCAAGTTTTGAAAAGACAAACTTTAATTATTGTCTTTTTTCAAAATTTCTCAAATTTGACCTTTGAACCAAAATGTTAAATTTTTTTATTTTTATTTAAAAAACATTTCAAAATTTTATCAAATATTTTCATAATCTTTTAGAAAAACAAATAAAAACTATTTCTTAAAGTTAAACAAGAATTTTACAAAATTTTGAAATACGACCTTTGACCTTATAGTTTTATTTACATATTATTCTTTCAAAAACACTTCTAAATTTAAAAAAAAAAATAATTTTTACAAGTTTTAGTAAGATAAATATTAAACAATTGTTAAGTTTAAACGAAAATTTTCAAAAATTCTCAAATTTGACCTCTAACCCCCAAATGTTTAATATGCAGATATTTCTTAAAAAAATTCTTAATCATATTTTATTTTTTAAACAAGTTTTAGTAATACAAACAATAATCACTTGATAAGTTTAAATAAAATTTTTAAAAATTCCCAAATTTGACTTTTGACCCCAAAGTTTAATTTTCATGTTTTACTTTCTAAAAAACATTTGGAAGTTTTATAAAATATGTTAAACAAGTTTTAATAAGACAAATAAAAAACATTTGTTAAGAACTAAATACATTTTTAAAAAATTCTCAAATTTGACCTTTGAACCCAAACTGTTTAAGAAACTTTCCATTATAAAAACCTTTAAATCATTAACTACTTATATAAGTATTTGCTTAATAGTCTAGCAACTTTTGACGAAAAATTTTAGGATTTTTAAGAAAATTCTAAAGAAAAATTTAAAATTTTATTTTACAGAATTATTTAAAGAAAAATTCTAACTTTAAAGAAAAATATGCATATCATTGTATATTTTAAATAAAATTAAAAATATATAAAAATATAAAAAAACTAAATAAACAATTTAAATTCAAATAAACCAATTTAAGAAAGTCAACTTAAAAAAAAAACAACTAAATAAATTAAAAACCCCCCAAATTAAATAAGTTTCTAAAAATAAATTTATATAAAAATAAATTATTTTAATAACAAACTTATGCTAAATAAACTAAATTTAAAAAAGGAGAAGTTTCTTTAATGACATTAAAAAGCAAAACAAATAAATTGAAATTCTAAAAATAAATTTCAATTTTAAAAAAAGTGTTGAGTACTAGTGCTAAATTTAAATAAAATAAAAACTTTAAAAAAAAGTTTAATAAAATAAAATTCAAAATAATTACAAGTTGAATATTATAAAATTTAAAAATTAATAAATTTATTAAGAAATATGTTTACATATCAAAAGAAAGTTGTTGCATAAGTGTTAAAAAATTGTAATTGTTCGGAAAAGAAATTTTAAGAAAATCTATTAAAAATTTAAAGAAAATTTACAAAAAATTACTTTGTAAATTATTTTAAAATATAATTTTATAAAAAAAAGTGTCTAAAAAAACTATAAAACAAAAAGTTTTTCAAATCTGATCTGATCTGAAAAATCAGGTGAAAATTATTAAAATAACAAATATATAAAAATTCTTCCACATTATTATATTTTTTCCCCAAAAAAAACTCCTTTCCAAGATATCGGAATCATTTGAAATTTGATTCCAAAACTTGTTAATAATCTTATTTGAAATTTTGAAAAAATAAAAAGCCTTTGAAAAATATGATCAAATATCCTCGCACCTCTTCGGGTAATTCTTCAGGTTTTTTTGATGATGATGAGCCTATGCATCCATATCAAACACCACCACAATCACCAGCCTCATCGCCTTCAGCAGCTTTAGCTTCACAGTGTTTACAGCGTCACATAATCAGAATGTTCAGTACAGAAGAGTGAGTTTTTCAACATATATATTTTTTTTTTATTCGAGCCTATCGAATAACAATCTACATTAGTTTATTTTAGATCCAATATGGACTCATTAATGAAATATATTCTAGACTTGGCGCGGACTTATACATTCTTAACCTCAAGACCCATGCACAGTTTTCTAGAGAATTGAATTAAATAAGAATCTGGTCTCAGAATTTGTTCATCACGTCAGTTCTTTAACGCATTGAGTCCAAAAGCTTCGTTCATATTTAGGACGTTTTAATAGCGCTTTAATTTAGACTTCAGATTTGTTACATATACTAAGTAAATGTAATAAAGTCTTATCAGTAGACAAGTCATTAAAGTGGTCCATAGTATAGTCAGCAAAACGTTCAATAGATTAGTCAATAGACGGGTCCGTAGACTAGTCAATAGTCTTTTCCATAGAGTCGTATATGGACTCCGCATTTGACTTGTTAAAATATTACTGTTCAGACTATTACAAAGGACTAATACATAGCCTTGTCAATAGACCGGTCCATAGACCAGCTTATAGACTACTACAAAGTGTAGTCAATAGGCTGATCCATAGACTAGTCAATAGACTGGTCAATGGGGTTGTTCATGGACTACGCACTGCCCTTGTCGTAGGCTACTGCATAGTAGACTAATTTATATACCAACACATTGACTAGTCAATATTTTATTCCATAGAATAGTCAATAGACTAGACTATTCTATGGAATAGTTAATAGCCTATTCCATAGACTAGCCAAGAGACTGGTTCATAGACTAGTCAATTGACTATTCGTCTATACAATCTTCTATGTACCACGCATTACATTGGTTGATGGATGGATATTGCACAATAGTAATCCATAGTCTGATCACTAGACCAGTTCATAGACGTGTTCATAAACTGGTCTATAGACTATGCATTACACTAGTGACTAGTCGATAGATTACTCCGTTGGATATTACACAATAAACTAATCAATAATTTTGTCAATAGACCAGTCCATCAACTAGTGAGCAGACTGGTGCATAGACTAGTAAATAGTCTGGTTCATAGACAAGTCAATAGACTTCTACATGAACTAGTCCATAGACTGGTGAATGGACCAGTCCATAAGCTAGTTGAAAGGCTGGAATAATCTTTAGATTTGTCCATAAACTAGAGAATAGACTAACTTGTAAACTACTCATTTGACTAGTCCATAGGCAGGCCCAAATAGACGGGTCCGTAGACTAGTCAATAGTCTTTTCCATAGAGTCGTATATGGACTCCGCATTTGACTTGTTAAAATATTACAGTTCAGACTATTACAAAGGACTAATACATAGCCTTGTCAATAGACCGGTCCATAGACCAGCTTATAGACTGCTACAAAGTGTAGTCAATAGGCTGATCCATAGACTAGTCAATAGACTGGTCAATGGGGTTGTTCATGGACTACGCACTGCCCTTGTCGTAGGCTACTGCATAGTAGACTAATTTATATACCAACACATTGACTAGTCAATATTTTATTCCATAGAATAGTCAATAGACTAGACTATTCTATAGAATAGTTAATAGCCTATTCCATAGACTAGCCAAGAGACTGGTTCATAGACTAGTCAATTGACTATTCGTCTATACAATCTTCTATGTACCACGCATTACATTGGTTGATGGATGGATATTGCACAATAGTAATCCATAGTCTGATCACTAGACCAGTTCATAGACGTGTTCATAAACTGGTCTATAGACTATGCATTACACTAGTGACTAGTCGATAGATTACTCCGTTGGATATTACACAATAAACTAATCAATAATTTTGTCAATAGACCAGTCCATCAACTAGTGAGCAGACTGGTGCATAGACTAGTAAATAGTCTGGTTCATAGACAAGTCAATAGACTTCTACATGAACTAGTCCATAGACTGGTGAATGGACCAGTCCATAAGCTAGTTGAAAGGCTGGAATAATCTTTAGATTTGTCCATAAACTAGAGAATAGACTAACTTGTAAACTACTCATTTGACTAGTCCATAGGCAGGCCCAAAGACTAGTAAATAGTTACAGACTATTCAATGGATTGGTCTATAGCGTAATTTGTAATAGATTGTTTCATAGAATAGTCAATAGACCACTTTATAAGCTAGTCAATAGACTGGTCCAAAGGCTAGAAATCAGTCTAGTTCATATAAAAGCCAATGTTTTAGTCTGTAGGTTAATCATTTATAAATTGGTCTATAGAATATACCAGTTTAGTAGCTAGTTAATAGACTGGTCCATAGAATAAGAATAAGCAATAGACTTGCAGATAAACCAGTCCATAGACTAGTCAAATGGTTCAGTCTATTGACTAGTCAAATGAACGGTCGACAGGCTAGTCAATAGACTGGTCTATAGACTAATCAAAAGACTTGTCCATAGTCTGTTCGATAGATTACTTTGTAAACTATTACACAATAGTCTATAGACTAGTCAAAAGAATGGTCGATAGGCTAGTCAATAGACTGATCTATAGACTAATCAAAAGACTTGTCCGTAGTCTGTTCGATAGATTACTTTGTAAACTATTACACAATAGTCTATAGACTAGTCAAAAGAATGGTCGATAGGCTGGTCAATAGACTGGTCTATAGACTAATCAAAAGACTTGTCCGTAGTCTGTTCGATAGATTACTTTGTAAACTATTACACAATTGATAAGTATTGTCAATAGACTGGTCCATACATTCTTTCATGGACTACATATTACACTTGTTGATAGATTACTCTATAGTAATTTTGACATTTAATGAGTAAGTTATTAATAAAAACAAACATGGATCGTTGCTTCAGCTCAGTTAAAGACTTTATTTCTAAATCGATAATTCAAAAGAATCTTTTAAAAATTCTCATAGTTTTGGATTTTCTCAAATAATTGTCTTGTTTACAGAAATATCTTTATGATTACAACATCAATCAATATTCTTTTTATCAAATGTGAAAGTCTGTTGGGTTATTGACTTATTTTGTTAAGATTTATGTTCCTTTTTTTTCTTTTATTTTAAATATTTATCTAGGTAAAACTAACTGTTTTTATTGTTGTTTCTTTTAATAAACAAATATTTGTGTAAACAAAATTAATTTAGACTTTATAGATTATATTTTGGGTTGGGCTTTTCAAATGTTATAAATACAAATAAATCATGATTTATAAAATAAAGATAAATGAGTTTAGATATCAAATAACAATTTCTTTCTTAAAAAAAACGTTTAAAAAGCCTAAAAATATTAAAATTTATATTAATTTAAAATAACATCAACAGATATCTATGTATATAACAAATTCAAATGACTTAACTTTAACTAAAAGTCTATAGTTTTTAAGTAATTTACAAAACTAGAGTTTGTTTTGAAGACGCCACAAACTGTTATAGGCAACGGCGTTATTTTTCACAACATCAGCGTCAGCTAAGTCTGATTATCGACGGCGTTGTTTTTTACTTCTGTTTGTAAACAAACAAACTAAAGTTGCCATCTATAAGTTTTTAATCAGCTGTTTTATAATTCTTAAAAACCACATCAAATCTCAACTACAAAACTAAATAATTATTTTATAAACAAAAAAGAAAATTATAAACAGGAAACCAGGCATTTAATGTAAGCAATTAATTTAATTAAAATATAATTTATTAACACATTATCAGAGGCGAAAAAGTAAAGTAAAGTAAATAAAGCCATTATAATTGTTAATATTTTACATTATTTTTTGGCTTTTTGTGGCTGCAAATAATAAGTTTAAGTTTTATGTTTAAAATATTTATTGATCATAAATATTGTGTTAACAAAAACAACAAAAATAAGATTACAAATATTAAAAATGTATTTTTTTTTTCAATTCGCTCATGTGTTTATTATAAATATTTAGAATAACTTAAATGTTTATACAATAATTTGTTTAAGTGTTTTTTTTCCTTTATTAATATATTAATTATTTACATATAAATTTTTTTATTTCTATCAATTCATTGACTCTTGCGGTTTGTCATGTTTTTTTGTTTTTCGTAATTGTAGAAAGTATTTTTTTTGCCAGTAATTTAATATTAAATATTTTATTTACTTGTCTATTAGAATTTTTCTAAGTTGTAATTTATATAGTTTTTTTTTGTGTGTTTTTGAAAAGGTCAAAGAAAAAGTCATTAGTTTAGTTGATGACTTTTTAAATTAAACGTTACTTATGAAATAATCAATAATTATTCAATATATAAATATTAAGACATAAATTTGTAATACTAAAATCGCTTTATTGTAGTCTGGTCCATAGTTTAGTCATATAATAGTTAATAGTCAAGTCATTAGATATCTCCATAGACTAATCAAGTTCTAAAATAGTCCATAGACCATTCAATAGACTAGTCAACAGACTAGTTACTAATCTAGTCAAAAGACTTGTTAAAGTTTTAGTCAACAGACTAACTCATAGATTATATAATATTCTATTGACTATCTCATAGACTAGTATAGATTAGTACATAGACTAGTCAAAAGACTATATCATAGACTAGTACATGGACTAGTCCATAGTCTAGATTTTTCAATAGTTCATTGAATAGTATTAAGACTAGTTTATAGATTAGTCTATAAACTAGTTCATAGACTAACCTACAGACTAGTTCATAGACTTTTCTTTAGACTAGTTCATAAACTATTCTATAAGCTAGTTCGTAGACTAGTCCATTAACTAGTTCATAGACTAGTCTATAGACTAGTACAAAGAATTGTCTTTAGACTAGCTCATAGACATGTCTATATGTCTTTTGACTAGTCTATATACTAATCTATACTATAGACTAATTCATAGACTAGTACATGGACTAGTCCATAGTCTAGATTGTTGAATATTCTGTTGACTAGTATACAGACTAGTTTAGATTAGTCTTTAAACTATTTCATAGACTAACCTACAGACTAGTTCATAGACTTTTCATTAGAATAGTTCATAAACTAGTTCACAGACTTGTCTAGAGACTAGTACATGGTCTTGTCTATAGACTAGTTCAAAGAATTGTATTTAGACTAGTTCATAGACCTGTCTATAAACTAGCTCATAGCCTACTTCATAGACTTCATCCTAGACTAATTCATAGACTAGCCCATAGACATGTTCATAGACTAGTCCATAGGCAAGTTCATAGACTAGTTCATAAACTAGTCTATAAGGTAGTTCATGGACTTGTCCATAAAGTTGTTCATAGACTACTCTCTAGAATAGTTCATAAACTAGTCTAGTTGGTAGTTCATAAACTTGTCTATAGACTAATTCATAGACTTGTCTCTAGACTAGTTCATAGACTTGTCAAGAGACTAGTTCATAGACTTGTCTATAGACTAGTTCAAACACTTGTCTATAGCGAAGTTCTTATATTAGTCATAGACTAGTTTATAGACTATTTCATAGGCAAGTTCATAGGCTAGTTCATAGACTAGTTTATAGAGTAGTTTATAGACTAGTTCATAGGCTTGTTCATAGACAAGTCCTTAGAGTAGTTCTTAGATTAATCATAGAATACTTTATAGACTATTTCATTGGCATGATAAGCGACCGGTTCATATACTAGTTAAGTTCGTAGACTAGTCCATGGACTAATATATGAACTATAATTTGAATCCGAATGATTTATTGATGGACTATTCTCATGATTAGTCTATTAAATACTATATTAACAAGTTTATGGACTGACTAACCTATTGACTTGCCTATTGACTAGTCTATGGGCTAATTTATCAAAATATTCACTTTAATTAAACGTTTAATTGAATTAATTACATTTCTTTATAGAGAGCCACAAGAACTGTTGGTCATTAATTAATCAAAACAAAATGTTTATTAACATTATATTTACACATTTTTTTATTTATATAAATATTTAAATAAACCTTATAATTTTTCTTTTTTGCGGCCAACAAATCAAATAATCTACGCAAACAAATACAATACAAAATTAAAATTTAAACGCAGATATTATGATATTTACAACACCATTTTTTTATTTCTCTCTCTCTTTCTCTTTTTTAAATGTGGTAACAGAAGTAATAGAAAAACAATTTTTTGTAAAAATATTTGACCATGAAAAATGTTTGTTTATATGAAATTTTCATCACAAAAAAAATAAATATAGAAAAAAACTGAAATTATTGTTGAAAAATTAAAATGAAAAACATTCATTTCATTCACCTTTTAAATGGCGTGTGCTGCGCAGCCAGAATTTGTTGTTATTATTCATTTTATTAATAGTGAAGTATTTCCAGCAATTTTTTGAATTAAGTTGCT
This sequence comes from Lucilia cuprina, assembly GCF_022045245.1. Classification (NCBI taxonomy): domain Eukaryota; kingdom Metazoa; phylum Arthropoda; class Insecta; order Diptera; family Calliphoridae; genus Lucilia; species Lucilia cuprina. The sequence goes on from NC_060950.1 coordinate 16,292,476, forward strand.
TTTAGCTACCACTAAGAGTTAGAAAAGTGGATAAAAATAGCGAAATTTGAAAAAAAGTATTTACTCATTTAGAGTTGTTTACCAGATAGATTACCTGTGTTTTATTAAGTAATCAGTTGTATTGTCTTTATGTTAGATTGCTTACATATATTCAGATATTTTAAGTATAAACTCATTTAAAAAATTTCAATTTACTTTCTTTCGTTTTAGACCTTAACTTCTGCCTTATAGAAAGCATAAAAAATGTATGCATGTTTACTAGATAGATTACCTGTATCTTATTAAGTAGTCAGTTGTCTTGTTTTTACGTTAGATAGTTTGAATATGTTTAGATAATTAAGTATAAACTCGTTAAGAAAATTTCCATTCACTTTCTTTTGTTTTAGAGCTTACTATCTGCCTTATAGAAAGCTTGAAAAGAGAGAATGTTTACCAGCTAGATTACCTATGTCGTATTATGTAATCAGTTGTCTTATCATTGTGTTAAATAGTACATCTACAGTCAGAAAATTTAAGTGTAAACTTATTAAAGAAACTTCAATTAACTCTCTTTTGCTTACCAACTAGAGCTTATCCTCTGCCTTACAGAAAGCATGACAAGGAAGCATGTTTACCAACTAGATTACCTGTGTTTTATTAATTAATCAGTTGTCTTGTATTTATGTTAGAAAGTTTACACGTATTTAGAGTATTTAAGTATAAACTCATTAAACAAGATGCAATTTACTCTCTTTTGCTTTAGAGTTAACCCTCTGCCTTAAAGAAAGCATGAAAAGAGAGTATGTTTACCAGATAGATTACCTGTGTTCTATTAAGTAAACAGTTGTTTTAACTTTGTGTTAGGACATTTCAATAAACTCTCTTTCGCTTACCTACTGCAGCTTACTCTCTGCCTTACAGAAAGCATTAAAAGGAAGCATTATTTTTTCTAAATCTTTAAGAATTAAAGGATCCATTTGTTAACTACTAAAACTGCTGGGTTTGGTATATAAATACATATGTATATCTTTCATAATTGTCTAAATGGTTTGTTTTTCTTGTTAGCTCATTAGATGTACCACCGACAAACTAGACAAGACACACTAATGGAGCCACTGACATACTTGAAATGTTTATTTTTCTTTAGTAAAAGTTTTTTTTTTTTGATTTTGAACAAACATATATTTTATTTGCAAATTAACACAGATGTTATAAAATTCGCTTATTCATTATTTAATTTATTTATTTATATGTTATTTTTTCTTTTAACTCGTAAAAAAAAAACAGCAATGAAATTATTTTGGACACGACTTGAGTCTTAAGCAAAAAATGTGGAAGTGGAAGCCAAAAAATAATAAGAAAAACAACATCTGTTTCAGATGGAAATATATTTACTAAACACATACATTGTCTATTGTTTTTCTAGGCATTTAGTTTGTATACCCTACAGCAAAGAAATAAAAAAGGTATTTATGACTTAAAAGAAATTAGAATTTTTTTTTTAGAAATTCTCTTAAACTTTCGAATTTGAAATGGAAATTTAGAAAAAATTTGGAAGATTTCTTCTCTATAGTAAAAATCTTTTATAATCAATCCCAGTTGGGTATTTAAGATTCGTTGCAGCTGCTTATACTATCATAGCTATTTGTATTTTCTTTAGCAGTTAATTTTAATGACATCATATTTTAATTTTATTTCAAAATAATAAATGCTTGACTTAAATACATAAATTTATTTATAATGTTTTTGTTATATGTTTACTAAATATTTTCCATCTGTTTCTTTTATTTTCAGGTAAGTTTTTTCCGCTTAAATAATTTTTGCTAAAACTTGAGTAAGTAAATATTTTCTATCAAATGTCAAGTAGGCCACATCATATAAAGTTATCCCGAACTAATTAATTCAGGGATTTTGTAATCATTATTTGTTTACCTAAGTACCTTTAACTTCCTACTCGCGAACATTCGTGAGAAAATATAAAAAATACTTTTTTGTAATTTTTCGAAAGACACTATAACTTTTTCAAACTAATACTTTTAAGATTTCTAACTACTATATTGTTCGTTTTATATAACTAGAACTGACCTTTATCAAATACTCGTTTCCAGTAACTTGTGAATATTCGTGAGAGAAATTAAAATTTGTAGCATTTTTACCAAAAGTTTCCAAAATTTTAACTCTTTAAGAATTCTCAACAGTTAATTTTTGTCTTAACACCACTAAGTACAACCTAACGTGCTTTGTTTACTCGTATTCGCGAATATTTGTTAAAAAATATACGATTTTTGTTTGTGATTTATCGAATAAACCTTTAATCAAGTTAAAGATTTCTTCTTTAACTCTTACTCTACTCTTACTCTACTCTTACTCTACTCTTACTCTACTCTTACTCTACTCTTACTCTACTCTTACTCTACTCTTACTCTACTCTTACTCTACTCTTACTCTACTCTTACTCTACTCTTACTCTACTCTTACTCTACTCTTACTCTACTCTTACTCTACACTTACTCTACTCTTACTCTACTCTTACTCTTCTCTTACTCTACTCTTACTCCACTCTTACTCTACTCTTACTCCACTCTTACTCTACTCTACTTCAAGATTTTTAAAAAAAATTGTCTATGGTCTTTACACAACTCGTAAGTTATCTCAAATACTCGTTTCCACTCAATCCTGAATATTCGTGAGAGAAATTAAAAAGTACTTTTTTCGTTATTTTAAGAAAGTTTTTATTATTTCTATAAAAACTTTTTATCGAAACTTTTAATCGAACTAGTAGTAACCTTCAGTATTCATTTTTCCTAACGTTCGTGTATATTTGTGAGAAATTTTTTGAAGAACTTTTTAGTAATTTTCCAAAATGTCACTATGAATACTATAAAAGAATATTATACATTAGACTTTCAACACAACTAAGAACAACTTTCAACAATTTTTTCTACTACTCGCGAATATAAATGAGAAAATTTATTATTTTTTTTTTCAAAAATTATTCATAAAAGATAATTTATTATAAATATTCTTTGAAATATCAGCATACTGTTTAGATTCCTTTGAAATATATAAAACTTTTAAAACAACTAGATTCAACAATCTCTAGAACTCTTTTCTTTTCACTCAGGAATATTTATGAGAAAAACTACAATATACTTTTTAGTGATTTTTCAAACTGTTAGTATGATTTCTTTTAAACCATTCTCTAAAGTTTCTAATTTTTGATCACTTATCTAAACAAGACTCACTCTAATCAACTCAAGTACTTTTTTCTCCAATTCGCGAATATTTGTGTGAAAAAAATCAAAGTACTTTTTTTTATTAATTTTACAAAATATCTCTATGATTCAGATAAAATTATACTGTTAAGTTTTCTAACTATTGGTCGCTTATCTAAACAGTACTAATTTTCCTCATACTCGCGAATAATTGTTGGAAAATAATATGCTTGTGTAATTTCAAAATATTACTATGATTTTTAGAAAAGAATACAGTTCAGTTCAGTTTATGTAAACAGGACTCTCAGTCAGTTCGAGTTCAAATTCTTAAATATTCGCGAAAAATAAATAAAAAGTACTCTTAAGCGGTTTAACAAAGTGTCGCTATGATTGAGATAAAATTATGCTGTTAAGATTTCAAACCACCATTGACTGGTAAATTTTAAAATTCGCGAATATTCTTGAACATTTTTTTTACGAATAGTCTTTATGATTTCTATAAAAGAACGATGTTAAGAGACTATTGGAAATTTATTTAAAAATAGCTAGGAATGAACATCTGTACTTTTTCAATGTACTCGCGAATATTTCTTAAACACGACTCGCAGTCAGTTCGAGTTTAAAGTCACGAATATAAAAAAAGTACAAGTAGTTTACGAAGTGTCTCTATGATTAAGATACAATCCTGCTGTTAAGATTTCAAACTACCAGTCAGTTCTAGTAAAATTTCCTCAAATTCGCGAATATTCCTGAAAGAAATATATATTTTTTTTTGGTGATTTTTTGAAAAGTGTTTATAATTTCTATAAAAGTATGATGTTAAGATTTCTAACTATTGGAAATTGATTTTAAAAGAGCAAGGATTGATCATCTGTACTTTTTCATAATTTTCGCAAATATTCCATTTTTAGTGATTTCATCAACTGCCGTTAAGATTTATATAAAATTGGGACTTCTTTCTATTAAATTAATTTTTTTTTCTCAAATTCACAAATATTCGTGAGTAAAAAAAAATTAAATTTTACGAAATGTTGCTATGATTCAGAAAAAGTATCTTTATCGTTTATCTAAATAAGACCGATAGTCAGCATTGCTTTTTATTCTTAAATTCGCGAATATTCGTGAAAAATATATGTTTTTGTTATTTATTCACGTCTTTATGATTTCTTTAAAAGAATAATGTTAAAATTTCTAACTATTAGACATTCAATTGAAAAATAGCTAAGATTTACCTCCTCTACTTATATCTCGTATTCGCGAATATTTCTGAGAGTGTTTTTTTTTATTATTCATATAAAATTATACTGGCAGAACTTCTTTTACCTCAAATTCACGAATATTCGTGAGTAAAAAATGTTTTTTAATAATTTAACTGTTGCTTATAGTTAATTCTTCAAAATCGCGAATATTCGTGAGAAAAAGTAGAAAATTTGTTATTGAAATCTTAATGATGAAAGTAGCAAAGCACTTATTCATTTATTATTATTATTATTATTTTTTTTTTTTTTTGATAAAATTTGTTTGTTAAAAACTTATTTTTTCTATAAAGAGTTTACTAGCGATAATTTTTCTATTTAGAAATTTATATTGTTGATAAGATTCAATTACACTTAAACTTTATACTACCTAATCAACTGGAAAAATGCCTCTTTTGTAATAAATACACCAGCTTGTCTGTTGTAAATGACCTTTAACCTTTTGTCGTTTTTTAATGTTCGTTTGTTCGTTAGTTCTCTTCCCTGACAGCTATTTAGAGGTGTTTTTGATGGCTTCTTATCTATTACTAGTTTAAAGCTAAAAGCAAAAAAAAAAAACAATAATAATTTATAGCTTTATTAAATCATAAAATATAGCAATAAATAAATTATACTCTCTACACTTTATTACAAAAGATTAATTATTGTTTATATATTATACAAAAAAAGAAATTTATAAAAAATAGCTTTAATATTTACACAAAGAAACAAAAAAACAAGTTTTTCTTTTTGTTCATCACGTGAAATGTAAATGATGATGATTACAAATCAATTAAAATTGCTAACAACAAAAAAAAAAATAGCTTTTAAATTGTAAAATGTAAAGGTGGCAATAATTGTGTTTCAAATATGATGGAGAAGTCGTCATCTTGTTCTTTTTTTGTGTTTTTCGCTTCTCTTTATAATGTAAATTTAATGGATGTTTCCAGTAATTCAATTCAGTTTTCTTTATACACAATTTATATTTCGAAAGGGAAAGAATGAAAAGAAGAATGAAATTACGTGCACAAAAAAGTTGCAAAAATAACGAACAAATGCAACACTACTAGTCCCTTGACTGCTTCTTGGTGGGTAGTAAAAGGATGTAATTGTAAGACCTTTTTTAACTCCTATTAAGATGTCAATTCTTCCTACAGAGTAGAACTATGTAAGATCGGTTCTATAACAGTTTCTATTGAGTTAGTGAGTATATTTTATTTTGATTAAAGTTGAAATGCGTTTTCTACCAGTTTAATTTATTATCATCACCTTTTTTCGTTGACACCCTTTACTTATTGCCTTTGCTGTCTCTTTACACTGCGTGAGTGGCCATAAAATCGTATGATAAATATTTATTTATATTTTTCTTTAATTCTTTTTCAATAAATTGTTTATTTTGCGTAAATTGCATTCAACATGATAGATTTCCCTTTTATTCTTTTACTACTTCTTCGTCTTCATTATTTATTACTTTTTTCGTAATTACTTTAAGGTTAATGACAAACTGATATCGGGACTTAAATAGGTGTGTTTGTTGGAGAGGAATTATGGCTATAAATATTTTTGCTGAGCACTAAAGGCTTATGTCTAGATTTATTGTTGTAATTTCTAGATAGATAAGATTGACTGATACATAGATAAGTAAATAGTTAGATAGATAGATAGATAGATAGATAGATAGATAGATAGATAGATAGATAGATAGATAGATAGATAGATAGATAGATAGATAGATAGATAG
>NC_060950.1:16298745-16300164 GCF_022045245.1 Lucilia cuprina
CTATCTATCTATCTATCTATCTATCTATCTATCTATCTATCTATCTATCTATCTATCTATCTATCTATTTAAATTATTTTTTCTCTATTATTGAAGCAATATTATTCACATTTTTTATTCCTTTTGTTCTTATTAAAAGTACTCATGTTGGTCAAGGTTGAACCCAAATGATGAACATTTCAGTATAACCCGCATTGAAGGGGAGAATAATTAATGTATTTGACGACTGACCGGAAATTGAATAGAAACGAAAGGAAGGAAGGATATGTATAATAAACTTTGCTAACAAACAAAGAAAATGGAAATGTAACACAGGATATGAAATCAAAAAAATACCAAAAATTATTGATTTGAAATGTAAATACAAATAAAATCTAAAGGCCATAGAAGACTTCTTCGAAACAATTTTTAAAAAGAAATATAGTGTGTGTGTATGACGAAGTTCTAATAAGTACAAATAGCAAAGAGACTTTTCTAATAAAAATTACTAAAAAGTAACCATGAAAACCAAGAATAATATTTGAATATATTTTTGAAATTCAATAGCTTAAAATTTCTTATTAAAACAATTAAAATTTAATTCCTAACCCGTTAATTAAATAATTCCCACCATAAATTAGTGTCAGCTAATGTCAGTGTCATTAAAAAGACATAAAATTTAATATTAAAAAATTATATACTAAAACTTAAAGCGGAAGTTTTCAATTTATTTTAAACTTTTTTCCACATTCTCAGGTAAAAATAATAAAACAAATTATTTTATTTGTGTTAAATGTATTTAAAGTTTTAAAACAGAAATTGTTTTCCTTAATCACTTTCAACCTTTTGTGGCCTTAAATGGCGCGTGAATTCCCCAAAAAATAAAATAAACAAGAAAGTAAACATCATCATCCAATTGGAAATGACGCATGAAATACATAATTTTGTTTTGGAAATGACGTGGTCACATTTGTTTAATGTTTTTTTTTTTACATTTTAAAAATTTTTGTAAATAATTGCTTAAGCATTATAAAAGTTTCGATCGTACTAATTTGGCGGAAAATGTAAAAGATTTTAATGCTTAACACATAAATTGTTTTAAAATCAACACAAACTATGACTCAAGGGAAATTTGTATGTTTAAGTTTTTGGAATTCCTATTAAATTAGGAAGACACTTAACATTTGTATGTATACATTGCTGTTAGATATTATAATGTTGTCATCAGGTTATGTTATGACAAAAGTTGTGGTTGCAAAAGTTGCCAGCTGCATCCATTTTATCTGACAACTGTTTATACGTAGAATTATCGTAATTCTACCGCATAATTCCATCTATTCATCTTTCAATCTACCTACCTATCTATCTATATATCTATCTATCTATCTATCTATCTATCTATCTATCTATCTATCTATCTATCTATCTATCTATCTATCT
>NC_060950.1:16300264-16305769 GCF_022045245.1 Lucilia cuprina
GATAGATAGATAGATAGATAGATAGATAGATAGATAGATAGATAGATAGATAGATAGATAGATAGATAGATAGATAGATAGATAGATAGATAGATAGATAGATCTGTCTGGCAGATGAGATCGATCTGAAAAATCTGACATATATTTTAAATTCTGATAGAATTATTAGATACAATTTTTTAGGTATAATAATTAGAGAAGATGGGCCAGTTTCTGATGGATCAGTTGAATTAGATATATCAGTTTATTGAGAATTTAATCTTCTTTTAAAATTTTAGTAAAACAACAATTTTTCGATTATTAACGATGGGGAATAACTTTTTCCCCATTTTTTATTTGAATGATGTTTTTAAAAATTATCTAATTATTTCAATCACATAAAAAACTTAATTCACTTTCTATGTTTCATTCAAGCATTACGTTTTTTTTTTTAATTTTAAAAATTAAATAGTAATTTCTGTTTTTAACTTTGTCAAGATTTTTAATTAAGATTAAATGCTACTTTTTCATATTATTACTCTTAATAAAAAAATTTTCAGCTTTTTTTATTACTAGCTTTTAAAAAACTAATTTAACCTTGAAAAAAAACGATCAACGTTTTGCAATGATTTCTTTAAGTTTTTTTTGTTTAATTTTTATTACAGTATTTTATCAATTGTTTATTATCTTTATAGACGTTGGGGAGGCAATTAAAATGTTAAATGTAAAGTAATTTATATAGATGTTTGTTTTTTGCTTTGCTAAAAGATTAGATAATTATAGCAAACAGATGTTTAAGCTTTTCTTTTAATAAACATCTGGTAACTTTAAAGAAATTGTAAACAATAACTAAAGAAAGAAAGTTGCCAACTTTAACATATTTTAGGGTAATGGATAAACAGGGTTGCTAACAGTTTTGCTTTTTATAAGATTTTTAAATTATGTTTAGTTTTTGAATATTTAATATTATCAACCTGTTATAAAACATAATTTTTTTAATTTTATTTTCTTTGTTTAATTTTTTATTATTTGTTTTACTTAAAATACATTTGTTGACAAAAAAAAAATCTGTTTTTTTTTTTAATTTTTGTACGTGACCATTTTATAAATTCAAGTCAGACACGTTTAATGTACAAACTAGGTTAGAAAGAAGAAATCAAAGAAAAAAACAAATACAAACTTTATATATTTCAAACCTATTAATCGATTTTATTGTAAATGTCAAGGGAATATTTAGAGTTATTGTGTAATAGTCAAAATTAAGATAAAATTGTTGTTGTAATTAAAAAAAATATATATTGAATTAAGGATCTTGTTACTATCTTCAAATTAACAGCAATATGATTCATTGTTAAAAACCAACAAAAAAAACTTAGTCATGTTCATAAAGTTTCAGGTAAAAACTGACATTTTAAAGGGGAGTAATTAAATATAAAACAATTTACAATACAAAAATAAACTAAATAAAATGCACAAGTTTCCTCTTAAGATCACAAAAAGTGATTAAACTAAAAGTCATTGACATTAGGGCGTTTGCTAAACTGTCAACAAACTTTGAAAAAAAATTAAACGTAAAGAATACAAAGTCAATGATTTTTGTTTTAATAACGCCGTCACTTGCAACAGAGTTGTATTCCTATGATAAACATATTATGTAGTTTTCCTGCTACATAAATGTCAATTTTAATAATAATAAAAATAAATTTAGGTAAAAAACGTGATTTGCTGAAAATAAAAACATATTAAAAATTATGTTTATTTTTCATTATGTATTGTTAAACATTTTTTGTTTGTTTATTTTTTTTCGCCATTCAACTAAATAAGCTTTTTTTAAACTATGCACGTTTTTTTAAGATGAGTTTTTTGTGCAAATTTTATAATGTTGAATTTAACATAAAATTTTATTATTATTTTTTTTTCTTCTTCAAACTAAGCACACAGCTGTAGCAGTAAACAAATAAAGAAAATACTAGATAATCAGTGACTTTAAGCAGAGCTTTAAAATGCTACAAACGTTTGAATAAATAGAAAAAATTCAAATTAAATAAATAAATAACAAACAATGGCTCATAAAATTTAAACTGGAAAAAAATGTTAAAATCCTTAAAAGAAGTCAAGTCTTTAATATTAATAATATTGTTTAAAGATATACACATGTTTCAAGATCAATATGAATACGATTTTAAAGAATCCAAGGCTTTTTTGTTCAGATTAGTTGTAATAGATTTTCTCATTTTCGAAATGAGATATTTGGCATTAGATTTTGGTTAAAACCTAATTTTGTGTAAATTGATTTTAATGAAATTTGTTCTCAATTAATTTGTAACATCTTGAACTATTTTGTCTTTAAAAAATCATCAACTTCTGTTTGATTTTAGAATTTTAATGAATTTTTTTAAATTTTTACATTTTTTAATTTAACATTTTTTGAAAAATCTTTTACTTGCACTTAATTTTTTATTAAATCGAAACGAAAACTTGGATTTCTATAAAGTTTAGCTTATTTTATTAACAACAACTTAAGCTATAATTTTTCTCAAAAATTTCCTCATTCTTTTTAAATTTCGATTTTTTAGGAATTTTTGAAAAGAAAATTTTTAATTTTAATTTACAAAAAAAAAAATGCATTTTGGCTCTTTTTTTTAAGTAAAATTGGAATTTGTTAAGTGATTTTAAAGGAACTCAGCTCAGTTGATTTGCAACACCATAAACTAAATTGTTCTCCAAAATAATAGGTTTCTGCTTAACTTTCGAATTTAAATGAATTTTTGAAAATCGAAATTATTTCAATTTTGACTTTTAAGCAAAATGAGTAATTTCACTTAATTTCGAATAAAATCAAAACAAAAGCTCGTATTTCAATAAAATTTAGTTAATTTTATTAACAACAACTTAAGCTTTAATTTCTATTTAAAATATTCTTATTCTCTTTAAATTTCGATTTTTAATGTATTTTTAAAATTTAAAAAATTTCCAATAACAGTTTTTCAATAAAAAATGCTTTTGGTATTTATTTTAAAGTAAAATAAAAATTTGTTCTGTGATTTTAAAGAAAATAAGCTGAATTAATTTGCAACATGTTGAGCTTTATTGTCGCCCAAAATAATCACTTTTTGCTCAACTTTCGAATTTAAATGAATTTTTGAAAATCGAAATTATTTCAATTTTGACTTTTTAGCAAAATGAGTAATTTCACTTAATTTCGAATAAAATCAAAACATAAGCCTAGATTTCAATAAAATTAAGCTTATTTAATTATTACAACATAAGCTTAAATTTCACATAAGAATTTCCTCATTCTTTTTAAATTTAGTTTTTTTTTGGGAATTTAAAAAAAATAAAAAATTTTAAATTTTGCCTTAAAAAAATGCACTTTCGCTCTTATTTTTAAATAAAATTGAAATTTGTTCAGTAATTTTAAGGAAACTTAGATCAACCAATTTGCGAAACCTTGAACTTTATTGTCCCTCCAAAATAATCGTTTTCTCCTTAACTTTCAATTTATAAGGAATTTTTTTAAAATCGAAAGAGTTTCAATTTTATTTTTCGTCAAAATGGGTTATTTTACTTAATTTTAAGTAAAATTTAAATTTCTACATGGATTTCAATGGAATATGGCTCATTTTGTTGACAACACCTTGAGCTTAATTGTCTCCTAAAATAATCACTTTCTGTTTGATTTTCGATTTTAAAGAATTTTTAAAAATAAAAAAATTTAAAGTTTGGATTTCCAGAAAAATATGCTTTTTGGCAATTAATTTTGAGAGAAATAAAATTTTTTCCAGTAATTGTAAGGAAAATAATCGTTCTCTCCTTAACTTTCAATTTATAAGAAATTTTTTAAAATCGAAATAATTTCCATTTTAATTTTTCGTCAAAATGAGTTATTTTTCTTAAATTTAAATAAAATTTAAAGTTCTGCATGGATTTCAATGGAATATGACTTATTTTGTTGACAAGACCTTGAGCTTAATTGTCTCCTAAAATAATCAATTTCTGTTTGATTTTCAATTTTTAATGAATTTTTAAAAATAAAAAATTTTTTCAGTTTTACTTTTTAGAAAAAAATACTTTGGAAATTCTTAATTATTTTGTAGAATCGAAATTTATGCACCGATTTTAATCAGATATAGCTCTATTTATTAACAACATCTAAAGCTTTAATATCTTCCAAAAATAAACGTTTTTTATTGAACTTTAGATTTTAAATGAATTTTTGAAAATCAAATTTTTTAATTACAGCTGCAAAAAATTTTAGTAGCATTCTTATCCAAATCGTTTCTATATAAGTTTCTAAAGCCCATTTTAGGGTTTTCAAACAAATATCAATTTTTATACTGTCATTTAAGCAAATATTATAATGATTTTAAAAAGCGTATTTTTTTTAATTCAAGTTCATATTATAATATTTTATTCAAAACTATCAATCAAACTCCCTACATTATTTGCAAAAATTAAAAGAAAACAACAACATTTTAATAATAACGGCGATTTCAAAATTATTTTTACACAAAATTACCCTTAAGCCATTAATAATATTTAACATTTCAAACACGCATATAATAAACGTTTAAATTTTTTTTCTTCACAAACAATTGTAGTTAAACAAATTACACAAAGTTTAAAAAAGTTAAAAAAATAATAATAAATAATAAACTTTAGAAAACTAATCGTCAAACCACCATATTTGCAACACCTTAAAATTATAACTTCCACAACAACAACAAAAAAACCCTCTTAATAACATAACAAATAGCGTGTAAAATATCAAAATTAAAGAAGAAGCAAAAAACAAAAAAATAATAATTATTATTAATTTTACAAACAAACAAAAAAACCAACCGCTATAACAATTTATTTTGTTTGGTTTGCAAATTAACAAAAACACACCAACACCAAAATACTAAAAATAAATTTTTATGTACAACAATAAAAAGAAGACAAGAAATAAAAATTGACTTAAAAAAAATTTTAACGTATTGAGGACACGCACTTTTGTTATAAACAATTTATTATTTTTATTTTGTTTAAACCACTCAATTCAATTCACATAATCAGCAAAAGTTTAAAAATAAATTTGTGAAGAAGAAGAAGAAAAAAGTATCAAAACAAACCAATTAAACAGTAAGCTTTCAAAAGAGATACACAAACACTTTTGACATATTAATAATCTGTATTTTGTGAAAATATTATCTTGTTCTCTTAATCTATAGGAATTCGGGTTTCTTTTGTCAATAGTGAAAACATTGAAAATTATTCAGTACCCTGAATGTATGACATTTGACCTTTTCCGTTAAACCTTTAGTGTGAAGATAGATTTTGTCTAGCTATCCATATATCTATCTATCTATCTATCTATCTATCTATCTATCTATCTATCTATTTGTCTTTCTATCTATCTATCTATCTATCTATCTATCTATCTATCTATTTGTCTGGCTATCTATCTATCTATCTATCTATCTATCTATCTATCTATCTATCTATCTATCTATCTATCTATCTATCTATCTATCTATCTATTTA
>NC_060950.1:16305869-16349203 GCF_022045245.1 Lucilia cuprina
GAGCAAAGAGAGGTGTAGTGAGGTGAGCAGTGGTGGGTTTTTTAACACAAAAGTGACGTAGCATGTTAAAACAACATTCCCTTACAGTAAATGTTCTACTGTTCATATCTATAAACATGTAAAATGTTATGTTAATCTAGCGCATGTCTGTTATTTTTTACATTCTCAGCAAATTAATTTGCTCTCACTCTTTTTTTTTTTTTAGTTTTATGTGCAAAACAAAAATTTATTCTGTATACTGGTTTCTGATTTTTTTGTTTTGTTTTCGTTCACAAAACCTTGTGCAAATATTTTAAGAGGATTTTATATGGTTTCAATTTAACTCTGGGGCAAATATGCAGCAAGCACACTCTCCCATCTTTGTTATTATTAACAACAACAACAGCCAGCCAATAACAAATACAACGTAGACAGCCAGCAAAAAAGCAATACATACAAAATCTTTGTTTTTTTTTTTTTTTTTTAAATTCAGCTCTGTATTCAGCACAATAAGCTGAATAAAGCTTTTTTAATAACAGCAGGCCTTCAAGCAATTAGAAGGAAAAAAAATAAATGTATGTATAAAACATGGCTGGTTTTTGGGTTTTATTTTCAGATTCCAAAACAAAAGTTAAAAATTTGCACGTTGTTTTATAATATATATTATTTATTATAAAAATTTATAAAGATTTTTAACTTTTTTCAAAAAATCTTATAAGATTTTACCGTTTTCTTTAGTTTTAAAAGTTGCCCTGGTAATTTTGTGCACATTTTTCATGACTTAATTTTTGGTACAGGGATGGAAAGTTGTTGGAAATTTACTATACAACTATTATTGTTTTATTGTACTACAGACTAGGGTTCTATAAATCGACTTTCAAATAATCGAACAATCGACTTTTTGTCGAAAAAAAGTCGAAAAGTCGAAGTCGACTATTTTGTCCCAAAAAAGTCGATAACTCGACTATCGTCTATGAAAAAAGTCGAAAAGTCGACTTTGTAAATAAAAGTCGGAAAGAGTCGAAAAAGTCGGAAAAAGTCGAAAGAACTCAAAAAATTGCAACAAATAGAAAAAATATAAATAAAATGTTTTTATTATTAATAATAATAATAATATAATGTTAAATGGCAACATTATAAATTTACGCTTCTGGCTTCGGAAAAAGTCGAAAATAGTCGGAAAAAGTCGAAAAGTCGACTATTTATTAAATATTAAAAGTCGAAAAATCTACTTTTAATTAAATGAAAAAAAGTCGAAAAATCGACTTTTAACTAAATGCAAAAAGTCGAAAGTCGAAAAGTCGACTTTTCATAAAATGCATAAAGTCGAAATGTCGAAAAGTCTACTTTTCATAAAATGCATAAAGTGGAAATGTCGACTTTTCGTTTCAACTATAGAACCCTACTACAGACTGCCCTTTGTCACAAGCTGTGATACACGGTTGCCAGATTTTAAAACGTTGTCAGTAAACTCTTTAAAAAAATCTAACAATCGTTTAAAATTACTTCTTTTCTTTTGCAACGTTGTCAGAAAAAAGCATTACTGACAGAATTTGTAAGTTGACAGTGCCAAAGTTGTAAGATCTAACAACTGTCTATACATAGCTGATACCTACTTCAATGGAATCATTCGCATTCATTACAGGTTTCCTATAATAGTCTGACCAGATGTCAGCAACTTATTATAGTTAATATTAATCGTTCTCTATAACAATTCTATCCATTAAAATGTTTATTACTATAACACTTTCTAAATAAAATGTTTAAAAGAATTCAGAGATATTCCTGACAGGTTTCATCAGACTATAATTACTTAAAGCTGTGATAGACCATTGTCAGATCTTACAATGTTGGCAGAAAAAATGTTCACAAAATGTATGACAAACGTGTAAACTTACAATTTTTCTTTTGAAACGTTAGAAGAAGCATTTATGACAATGTTGCAAGACAAAAATTGTAAATTGACACGGTTGTCAGACATATTCTTAACATTTTTATGACAACATTGTAAGATCTAACATTTGTGTATGCACAGCTTAATAGGATTCTTCTATATAATACTACTATTTTATAAAATGCTGAATTATAAGCAGAAAACATTAGTTTTCTTGATTGTTTGTATTATAACAGTTTTTGCTATGAAATATCAAAAGTTCAAAAGAGTTTTCTCTCAGCTTTAAAATACATTATAGAACTCTTTGATTACAACAGTTTAATACTATAAAGATTTGTTTTCTTCTGTGATTGTCTGAGAAAATTTCAGAAGCGCCCATAATTAATAGGTTTATTCTATAAGTTTGCAGAATAACAGTTCTTTCTACATATGAAAAGCTGGCGTAGAAACTTCTTAACTTTTTTTAACTTTTTGTGGTTTTCAATGATTGCTATTAAAACAATATTACAGTTTGATGCTATAAAAATGTTTAGTAAGCGTTTTTTTATATTAACAATTTAGTATAGCAGTTATTTCTGAAAAGTTTAAAAACATGTTCTCCTTGTATTGGAATATATATTTAATAAATAAGTTTTTCAATATGTATAACAGTTTATTTAATAAAAACTTGTTGTTTAAAGGTTTTTTTTTCATAAAATTTTATAAATTTGTTTTGTATAACAGTCTTTTCTATGGAATATATAAAGTTTCCTCTAAAAAAGAATCTGCAGTTGCTACAAATCAGTAGTATAACAGTTTTATTTTAAAATAAAACAATATATACATAAATATAACAGTTTTTTTTCTATCTAAATATTTTTTAAAAGAAGTTTTGGTATAAAAGTTTTTTTTATAAAAAATCTCAATTTTAACAGTTTTTAATTAACAATATTCAGTATAACAGTTGTTCTATAGAAAATATAGAAAGTTTTATCTGTTAAAAGTCCGCCTAACTGTTTTTTAATTGAAAATTTAAAGTATAACAGTTCTTTTTTTTAAATAATTAATCTAAAATAAAGTTTGTTCGTGTGAAACAAATCACTAGTATAACAGTTTCATGCAATAAAATAAAAAATGTATAGTATTTAAGAGTTCTTTTATGAAACCTTCTATATCACAGTTTTTTCAATGAAAAATATAAAGTATAACAGTTTTTTATTTAAAACTATGTCAATATAGTAGTATATTTACAAAATCTTTCTGTATAACAGTTTTTTATGGAAAATCTGAATCTTAACAGTTTAATGTGCGAGAAATCCTTTTATAAAGATTAATTTTTCTATGAATAAATTGCAGTATAACAGTTTTTTTATATTTCAGATATTCTTGTAAAATAGATTAACTTTATTTTATAGTAATATAACAGTTTCTATAAAAATAACCGTTATTTTAAAAAAGCCATTATTATGAAATAGGGCCAGTATAACAGTTTTTTGTATTTGAAGTAAATTAATGTTTTCTTTATGAAAAAGTTAAAAAATTTAAATATTTTTGAAAAAAAAAACTTTATATTTAAAAGTTTTTTTTTTATAAAAAGTTTCGGTATTTTTCTAAAAAAATATCTGAAATATTACAAAATAATAAATATAACAGTTTTTGTATGAATTGTCTGCTTTTATAACAAATTTATATCAGTATAACTGTTTTCTTATTTTGTTCTTGAAACTGTATAATAGTTTTGTGTAGAGTTTAAGAAGGAAATATGTTTTTCTTTAAACTTTGCTGGAGTATATCAACATATCAAAATTAGTTATATAACAGTTTTTAACATAGAACATATTTGATCTAATAGTTTTTTTCAATAAACAATTAAATATAACAGTTTTTATTATTTTTTTTTTTATTTATACTTAAATATTGTTTTTTATCAAAATTTTATATTATAACAAATTTTAGTTGATCAAGTTTTGATTATTAAAATGAATGAAGAATTTTAATAATTAATAAAATTAAACAATTTCCCATCTCTGCTGCTGGAAACCCTACTACTACTACTTTTATTCATTATAGAAAAAATGTTGCCAAATGTTTTATGAATTTTTGTCTTTTGAACCGTAATTATATCTGGTTTTTTTAGGCCATTTAACACATAAATAATCCAATTTGACATTTTTATTACATTATTTGCTAGTGATTTCAAAAGCAACTAGTTTGTTATATTTCTTATATTAGTGACCTTTTCTTAGTATTTATTTTATTTTTTTTTTAGAAATTTCTTTTTTTTTTTTGTAAAAAATGTTCTTTGTGTAAAACAACCCTTAAACTTATTTTTTGGGGTGTTTTTGATTACAAAAGCCAAATGTTTGCTGAATAAACAGACAATAAAAATGTTTAGTTAAAAACCTAAACCTTTCTCAAAATATTTTTTAAAGACTTAAGGCTTTAAATTTGCTGCATTTTTTTCAACAAAATTACATTTTTTTTACAAAAATCTTACAAAACTTTAGCAGTTTTTTTATGACAGCCATAAATAATAACAAATAACAAGGTATGACAGACAAACATTAACAGCAGTTTAAGAGATTTTTAAATAACTTGAAGAAGAAGTTAAAAACCGTTTCAATTCAAAAATTTTTATCTTTTTTAACCTTTTAACAACTTAGCAACAGTGAGAAAAGAAGAACATCTTGAACAGGAAGTTGGTTTGCAAAACAAATTTATTTTAACCAAAAATAAAAAGAATGAAAAAGAAGAACAGAATAAGTAAAAATCTGAAACAAGCAAGAAATTATGGAAAAGCATGCACGACTTTAGGACAACCTATAGCAATGTTAATAGAAAACTGGTCATTCGGTCATTTGAAGAGACCAATTACAATTTTTTTAATTTACATTAATATCAAACTGATTTTCCGTATTTGATCATTGATCTAGCACCCTGGAGTCAAACCTGGCTACAACATATTAACATCCCAGCAAAAATAAAACGAACTACTTCCAAAAGAATAACATTTATCATTACTTCAAAAGTAACACTAAAAAAATTTGTTTACCTTCTGTGGAAGTGATTTTAAAAATTACTTTCAGTGTATGACTTCAGATGTAGTGAATTTGGAATCAAATAAAAAGAACATCTCTTCTATGACAAGCCTGTGTTAAAATCATCACTTCTTCAGGTCTTTTTCAATACTTCTATGGCGTAAATTCTACTGCTTTTTCGCTTCTTTGGATGTTATGTATTTGTTAGGATTATATATATTATATTCTATATTCTAGACACTAATCCACAGTCTAGGCTACAGTTAAAACAATAGTCTAGTGTAAAGTTTATTATTTAATCTAGTCTGTAGTTTATTCTATGGCTTAGACTGTAGTCTAGTCTATAGTCTAGTATGTAGTCTACCCTAAAGTCTAGTCTAAAGTCCAGTCTTAGTCTGTGGTCTAGTCTTTTAACGTATCATTAGTTTATTTCGGAGTCTAGTTTTTAGCTTTGTATTAAGTCTGTACTATAGTCAATTGTCTAGCCTATAATCTAATATTTAGTTACAGTCAAGTCTATATTCTAGTCTTTAGTCTAATCCAAAGTTCAAAATAGCAACTATTTTGGTCTGTGGTCTAATCTACAGCGAAGCCTATAGTTTTTGTATGTAGTCCACCCTAAAGTCTAGTCTAAAGTCCAGTCTTAGTATGTGGTCTAGTCTTTTAACGTATCATTAGTCTATTTCGGAATCTAGTTTTTAGCTTTGTCTCAAGTCTGTACTATAGTCAATTGTCTAGCCTATAATCTAATATTTAGTTACAGTCAAGTCTATATTCTAGTCTTTAGTCTAATCCAAAGTTTAAAATAGCATCTCTTTTGGTCTGTGGTCTAATCTACAGCGAAGGCTATAGTTTTTGTTATAGTCTAGTCTATTGTTTAGTTTATAGTCCAACCTATAGGCCATAGATTGGGCTATAAATGAAACTACGGAACAGACTCTGGACTTTACATTATATACTAGACAATAGACTGCTCTATAGACTAGAAAGTAGACAGTAGATCTGAGATCAAACTGTAGTCAAACCTGGCCTCAATCCACTAAAAGTTAAATTTCAAAACGATTTTTAAGATAACTTTGGAAGTTAAAGAGGGTATATAATTGAGCCAATAGATATCGTTAAATCCATAAAAAACATTAGAAAGTAATACAATATGCGTTACCAACCATATGTTAAACCTTTAATACCATTTCCTTACATATAGCGAAACAGCAAATAAAACAAAATGTCCGTTAATAATTTGCTATTGTTGTTATATTTAGAAAATTTTGCAAAAAATGAGATGGTTGTTTACTCGAGGGTCTAAACCATGTTATCATTATACTTATAGACAAAAGAAATGTTTGGAATTTATAGAAAAATTATAAAGTTTTTCTCTAGCATGCCAGAGATGGAATTTGGTAGTAATGGAATATGAAAGATTAAGCGGAACAGTAGGCGAAATAACCATTGCTAAACATTTAAGAGCAATATTAAGTAATAAATTTAAATCTAATAAATCCTAAGAAATGTTAACTTTTCATAAACATTTCAACAAATTCCAATTTATACCATAAATTTTTCAAGAAATATTTTATACAAGTTGGCAATCTTGATTTTTTTCTTTTTATTTCTTTTTTTCTCTATTAAGTTCATTTTTATGCTGATTTTATAGATTTTCGTTTTGTTAATATTGTATTAATGTAGGTCTACTTTCAACAACAACAATAATAAACTAAAACAATTTCCTTTTTAAAAAAATTGTTGCTATAATAAAATATGGTTAACTTAGGTTTTTGCTGTGATGAAATTTTTATAGGTTTTAGTTATTTTTAATTTGTTTATCTTTATATAGTTAAAAAAGGTTTTTTTAAAGCAAAAACACTACTTTTTTGAAAGTAAATTGTCTGAACAGAATATAAACTGCACTCAAAACAAAAAAGCCACAAAAAAACAATAATAAAAAAGTCAGCTTTTATGCTCAACAACAACAATAAAAGCAAAGAACAACAGCAGCAAAAATACAACCAACTTCCAATTATTATAATTTGTGTCGTCTCACTCTGGCTGACGAGTCTGGGACATTAGGTGAGTTGGTTAAAAGAGTGAGTGATGTTCTGTTGTCTCTTTGTTGTTTATGTTGCTGCTCTTGCAGTTTTTATACAGAGCAGCAGGCATGGAAAATTGAAATACTTAGTTCTTACACTTATAGCACAAAAAAGAGTATTTTTATATGAGAAAAAGTACTGAACAAATTTTTGATTAGGATTAGGAACAAGGATTTGATTAGACCATTAGGCCAGAAGTTAGACAAAGGAATAGACTGGACTGTAGACCAGACAATATACTAGACCATAGACTAGACTAATCTATAGACTAGTCTAAAGACTACGCTATAGACTATACTATAGACTAGTCTAAAGACTACGCTATAGACTATACTATAGACTAGGCTATAGACTACATTATAGATTAGGCTATGGACTAGACTTTGGAGTAGGCTATAGACTAGACTATAGACTTGAGTATAGACTAGACAATAGACTAGGCTATATACTAGACTGTAGACTAGGCTATAGAATAGACTATGGACTAGTCTAAAGACTATGCTACAGACTATACTATAGACTACGCTATACAGACTATAGACTATGCTTTAGACTAGACTAAAAACTAGACTAAAGATTAGGCTATGGACTAGACTTTAGAGTAGGCTATAGACTAGACTATAGACTAAACTATAGACTACACTATAGACTACACTATAGACTATACAGTAGACTAGACTGTAGACTAGACCATGGACCAAGCTAAAGGGTAGACTAAACTATAGACTAGACTATAGACTAGGCTATAGACTAGACTATAGACTAGACTATAGACTAGGCTATAGACTAGACTATAGACTAGACTATAGACTAGGCTATAGACTAGACTATAGACTAGGCTATAGATTAGACTATAGACTAGGCTATAGACTGGACTATAGACTAGGCTATAGACTAGACTACAAACTATAGACTAGATTAGACTATAGACTAAGTTATAGCTTATACTATAGACTAGGCTACAGATTAGACTATAGACTAGGCGATAGACTAGACTATAGACTGAACTATAGACTACAGATTAGATTAAATACTAGACTATGGACTAGACTACATACAAGATTATAGAATATGCTATATAGGTAAGATTATATAATACGATATTGACTGTACTATATACTTAACAATAGACTAGACTCTAACAAAACTATAGGCTTCGCTGTAGTTTAGACTATAGATTAGACCACATACCAAACTTTAATCGGGACTATAAAGTATACTATATTTTCAACTTTAGATTAGACTAGAATATATATTAAATTTTAGCCTTGACTGTAAAATGTAGACTAGACTAAAGATTAGATTATAGGCTAGCCAATTGACTATAGACAAAGCTATAGACTAGACTCCGTAAAAGACTAATGATTCGACTAAAAAGTAGACTACAGACTAGACATCGGAATAGTCTAATGATTAGACTGCAGACTAGACTACTGACAATACTGTAGGCTGTAGTTAAGACTATGCAATAGGCTGGGCTATAGACTAGAATTTAGGGAAGAGTACATACCAGACTATATACTAGACTAGAATCTAAACCATAGAATATAATATATACTAGATTAAATAATAAGCTACATACTAGACTATAGTTTTTACGGTAGCCTAGGCTGTAGATCAGAGTCTCAAATAGACTTTAGGCTAGACTATAGGTTGGACTGCAAACGAAACTATGAAACAGACACTGGACTTTACCGTAGTGCATAGACTAGAGTCTAGTCACTAGACTATTAACTAGACTATAGATTCTACTATAACGAGTTTATAGTCTAGACAGTAGACTCTTTTTAGATTAGACTAAACCTAAAAGTTTTGAATATATATTCAGCTAACGTAATGTATTTCGATATCAAAAAGTATTGGGAAAAAGTACTAAATTACTAAGTTTTCCATGTCTGATGGTAGTAGTTAGAGATGGGGGACAAACAAAAAGTGTGTACAACAATAACAAAAACCAAAGTCTACATAAAATGTAATGTATAGAAAATGTTGTTGTTAATGCTGCTGCTGCGACTGCTATTAATGTTGTTGTTGTTTTACATACAAACCAACAAAAAATCTTGGATAAAAACTGAAGTTTTTAGTTATGCTCAAGAGCTCTGGCTATTTAAACACGTTTTAAAAAGTTTTTGTTGTTGCTTTGTAAAAAAAATCATAAAAAAATATATAGCAAATAAAATTTTATGTAAAATATAATAATAAATCATCTTAACACTTTATTAAGTTGCTAATTGTGTTGTTAATAATATTATTAAACTTATTTTGCTTTTAATAAACAAAAAAAACATAAAACACGCTAACGCGTTTCGTGTCGAAAGTTCGATAAAGTTTGTTCGCTAAGAAATTAAAAAAAAAAAGTTTATAAAACACAAAAATATTAATAGAAAAGTATTTTATCTTATAAATTAAAGAAAAATTTATTTAAAAAGTTTTAAAAGTTATTAAACAAAATTTATTAACAATTAAATTTTTTTCTGAAAATAAAAATTATATATTCACCAGCAGCCATTGCTGTATTTTATTAAAATCTCTCACTCCATGTGTAGTGTGGTTTTTAACATATCCACTCTTGCTGCTTTGACATTTACTGTTAAATAACATTTTAATACAAATGCTAAGATTTCTTAAGTTATTTTGATGATAACATAATATTAACTCTATAACATTAGGTTGTTTTGAGTGTGTAACATATTAAAAGCTATTACTGTTAACTATACAGAAAACTTTTATTAACATGTAAGCTATTTAATGGTTATGGCTGAATGTTCAAGAAACCCCCTTGAACTAAATGTAAATGTTATACTCAAACTCTGTGTAGTCACTCTCATACTCTGTGTTAATTTTTCTTGCTGTTTCTTATAGGAAAAATCACAGACATTTTTTCACACACATACCTTTTCTTGAAAAGAAAAAGATTCAAAATTTATTAAAAAAAAACAAATATTTGCAACAAAATTTTTAAAAATATAATTAAGTGTTTTAAAGAAATATTAAAAAAGTATAAAAAAAATATTTTATAAAAGTTTAACGAACATCAAAATAATCAAAAGTGATTAATTATAAAAAATGCAAACTTTTTTGGATTTATTGTTAAACAAATCTTTAAAATTTTTATAAAATATTAAGAACATTTTTTTAAAAGTTTTAATATTTTCTTAATTTTTAATTTTACACAATTTAGAATATATTGTGCCTGGCAAAAAGAAAACTAAATAATTGTGTATGTATCTCTTGAGGATTTAATTTTGGTTATCGATTTGAGCTCCCAGATTTTCTAGGTATCTAATAATGTTATCGATAACATTATTGGGAGCGTTATGAATTTTCTTTATATTATAATTACTGCTAAAAATAAAAGAAATTTTAAAGGATTTTCATGTTACCTACATTCAGTTGAAATAAATTGCCACGCCCTTCGAAAAAAGGAGGCGAATTTTGGATAAAGTGTTTTCAGTTTTAATCCTAAAATGTTTAAAGTCTGGCTGATAGGTCTGAATCGAACATTTTGTTCCCTTGAAATTGTTATTTTCCTCGAAAGGAAAATTGCTATCATGAACTTGTTGCGAAAAAATTCATTCACAATAGTTGAATTTGTATGGAACAGCTGTTCAATGTTTACAAAAGTTAGTTAACGAAAAAAGTGAAAAGGGAACATATTTCACGGAAAATGAAGATTGTCTCTACTATTAAGTATTAATTATCATCCCTATCGCCAATAAAAGTGAAAATGTTGCTTCCATAAAATTTTCCTTTGCCCTCGAAGGGAAAGTTGCTATCGTGAACTTGTTGTGAATGAATTCATTCACAATACTTGATTTTTTTTATAGAACAGCTGTACAATGTTTACAAAATATCACAACAGGGTAATTTTTTCACGACAAAAAAGGTTTGTGAACGAAAAACTTGAAAAGGGAACATACTATTTCAGGTGAAATGATAGGGTGTGTGTCTGGTCAGTTCTGTACTGAGCATAATTGTTTCATAGAATTATGATCCAGGTGATTCCCTAAACCTATTAAAACTTAAATCGCAAATAAGGATGTTACTGGTGAGCAAAAATGAATCAAATTATAAATTTCTAATTCCATAAAATGGTTGCAAAATTTCACTTTAGAATGAATGGCAAAAGGTCATGGTGTCACGTGGTATTTGAGGATATGTCTTGAAGTCTATACTGAACATAAAAGGATATTACCATGGTCCAATTGACTCTAGAAGTTACTGAAATGTTAAAACAGAAAAAAGCGTACTTAATTCAAGTGAGAGGGTGTTTAAATTCACTCAAAGCTTTCAAAAAATGCACGGGCGAATTGCATACATGTGACAAGAGTTCAGGGGGTTCGCTGCAATTTAGGGTATAAGACTTCAAGTTCCTACAAAGCTTTACAAGGTTAAATTTCAAAGTAGAACAAACGTTCTTAATTCAAGTGAGTGAGTGATTAAATTCACTTAAAGCTCTCAAAAAATCCATGGGCGAACTGCACAAAGTACATGGCAAAAGTTCAGAAGGGTTCGCTGTAATTAGGTGTGTAAGACTTCAAGACACGTCTAAGCTGTAATTAAGGGTGTAAGACTTCAAGTCCCAACTTAGCTTTAAGTGGATGTCTAAATTCACTTAAAATTTCCAAAAATGTCTAGAAAACTGCATCCATTATACGGCAAGAGTTCAGGGGGTTCACTGCAATTAAGGGTATAAGTCTCCAATTCCTTACTTGAGATACATTTTATTTTATTTATAATTTATTAAGCATTTGTTATTAAATTATAATGAATCTTTGTGATATAGGTTATTCTGTTCTAAAATTAACCCATTATTACGCTCTTTGGCCCAAAATAAAGATGCCAAAAAGGTGAAGAGACTTTCCTATTAAAAAAAATATAAAAAAATGTCTTCGCCTTCTTAAAGCGTTCCAAATATGGCCGAAAAGGTTATATTTTACACTTCATGACCTAATATCTGCGAAACCTGATGGGCTGGATAAATTCTTTGTACAATAATTGCCGAAAATGTTTACTTCTCCATGACCCGTTATCTGGGTAACCTGATGGGATGGGTTAAAATCCGAGGTCACATTCGATTTGCACATAAAACTTAAATTGTATATAATATTTTTTAACAAAACTTTAAAACTTTTTAAATATTTTAACTATTTTATTCGTAAACATTTATCAAATCTTTATAGAACAAATTTTGTATGAAAATTTGATTTATAAACTTTTGATAAAAGTTTATGAATAAGACTCTTAATATATAATTAAAATAATCTGAATTTAGTTAAAAAATATATATCAAAAATTTTAAAACAACAAAACTTTGTATAAAAAATTCTAAAGTAAATAAATTTTTAAAATAAATTAAAAAGTGAAAACTTAGAATTCTAGAAAAGAGTAAAATTTTATTAATATTATAAAAAAAATCTTAAATTTTTATAAAAAAAAGTTATTTAAACAATTTTAATTAAAGCTTAATCTAAAATCTTCAAAGTTTAATATAAATCCAGAAAAAACGTGAGATTATATACAAATAAAAAATAACCAGTTTTTAGCTAAAAATAAAAAAAGAATTAAAATAATTACCTACTTGTTTAAAAAAAGTAATTATTTAATAAACAAAACAGCGATTTAAAAAAATAATAAGTGAATAACAATAAAAAATAATTAAATATAAATTAAAAAAAAAAAAATAAAAACCAACCAGTAACACAATATTTAATTTAATTAAAAAAGTTATTTGTTAATACCTTTAATCTATCTTTTTTAGATTTAAACTAAATATTTTACTTCCACTAAACATATTCTTATAAGAAAATTAAGCATATCACTGAAAATTTAAAATAAAATTGAAAAAGAATTACAATTTAAATAAAAAACTTTTGATTCAATTCAATCATTTTATCCAATAATAATAGCAAGTGTTTTCTTTAAGTGTAAACACAGCAAAAGAAAGAAATTAAAAAACAAACAAAAACAAACAAACAAACTCAACTAGCCCTACATTGTGCATAAAATACATAAATAATTTTAACAAACTAATCAAAACAAACTCAAGCAAAACAATAAAAACACACAACTACAACTTGTCTTATTAAAACATATACATTACAGCAAAGTGGAGAAAAAACCCAAAACAACAACAACATCATCTATTTAGCAAAAGATAACAGTAGAAAGCAGAAAATACAATAACAAATATACTTGACACGACCTCCCCAAAGTTTTTCTTAATTGTGAGAGAGTTTGTGTACACACGAATCTAGTTTTTTTCTGCACCGAACAGCCCTTGTCGTTTTCCCAACAACAAACAAAAAGAGAAAAAATCATCTTCTCTAGTTAAAAGAAAAAAACATAGTTTGTTTTTGTGTTTTCTTTTTTTGGAAACACACACACACACAAAAAAAAAAAACGAAATCAAAACAAACTTCAAAACAACAACTAAAATTACTTTTAACTTCAAGTGTCATTTTTAAAGGTGTCAAAAAAAACTCTAACAAGCCCTTTTTTATTAAAGTGTTTTATTACTGCGCCTGCTTTTTAATTAGAGTTTTATAACTCTACAAACGTAATAATTCTTGTCAAATTGTTTGATAAAAAAATTAGCAAAATTTTGCTCTTTACATTAAGCATGAAAACTGAAAATACTACGACGCAGCCACCAAATACTTCGCCGGCCAAAATGGCTTTTGATATGTATCCGAGTATATCGTCGGGTAAACAACAAGATCCAGTGCGTGAAGTTGTTATGAAATATATTGATTACTTTTTGCCAGAGTAAGTAAAATTTGTTTGTTTTTTTTTAAGGTTAAATTTTAAGATGTTTATTAATGAATTATGACTATGTAAAAAGTCTGTTTGAAGGTGTAGTGAAATGTGAATAAAAACTGAAAAATTTTTATATCAATCTCCGTTATAAGTGTTTAAATCTGTTAAACGGGAAATTTATTCTCTATGAAATTTATTCTCTAGGTACATTTATTCGGTTTTGTTAGACTGGAATGATATATTCATTCCACAATATCTAATTTTAAATCCTACTAGTTTGATCATAGTTTTAAAGAGTCCTGCTAAACCTGTAACTTAAAATCTGAACTGTTACATTCAAACTCTGTTATGTTTGTACAAATATTTTTATTTTATGTTTCTCAAACTGGAGTCTGTTACTTTGATTGCTAAGAGAAACCTAAAATACTTTCTTCGGATTTAATAAAACAAACATCCTCTTTTCAAAATATCGGACTTTAACTTAAAATAGTTTGATAAAAATTTAAGAGTGTCCGGTTAACCCAGTAAATCTTTGTCCAGGTCAAGATGGCTCTATGAAGCTCTAACAAAATATTTTTGTAAATTTGATCTAACTTCAACTCAAGCTAATTTGATGGTAATTTTAAAGTGTACAGCTACACCTTTTGCCTCGTAAAGTTATAAACCTTGTTATGACCCTAAGAGGACAGTTGAGGGAATATTTATCAGTTGGAGAAGACTCAACTTATTTGCATAAAACAGGTTTGGCTATTGCAACAGTAATTCTTTGATCATTAACTGCATTTAAAGAAGATACCAGCTCAAGAAATCTATCCAATGAAGTCACACCAACACCACTTAATCTGTTTTGATTGGTACTTGAACTGCTTGGGAACTTTAGATCTTAATCGATTGTTTCTATTGTGTTATCACCTCCTTTGCAATTTGCTATCAAATCCTATTGACAGATGACTTTTGAATATTTATCCACCATAACTTTCTGGGATTTTAAAAAGAACTTCAATACTTGAATTGCTTTTACAAAGACCTTCTCTTTTAGAATTATATTCAAATAGTTCATTGACTGATTTGACTGTCGTCCAAATAAGATTACTCAGTATTTCTCTGTACTCCAGTTATCACAAGATGTGACTTAAATACTTAATCGGCTACTGCCCGGAGATGTACTACTCGTATTTCCAATGAAATTGGAAATATTTAGTAGTATACCGCTTAATCGGGACAACCTCTGTGACTTTTTTAGCTACCATTCTTTTGCACTTGTCCAACGTAGTGCAACCTACTTTCTCTATTTCCCCACTATGTTCCGTTGACTTTATTAACAAATTGTTTGACTTTATTTAGCATTCAACTTCCTAGAAGTTCTGGAGGTCATGAGTCTTTTTATTGAATTTGAAGATAGACACTGATTTATAAGTCCAATTCAGAATCCTATTACACATAAACAGTCGTTTATGCATCTAATGCATAGAAGCAGTCAAGTTGGAGGAAAAGACAAAGGCTACTCTGTTAACGGTTTATATTAATAACAAATTCTATAGGTCGGATATTACCCTTCCCCAAAGCCTTTGGAGTTTCAAGCCTTGTTATTTGATTTCAAGAGAAAAAATAGCTTCTGAATTTTAAAAGGTGCGTTTAAGTTTAGTTTCAATACTTTAAAAGTCCAATGCTGAAACGTATTTCAGAGAAAAACTAATGGATATTTAGATGTATGAATCAAAGAACTTCAAGAGTTATTCAAGATAATTCCTTTGTCATGAAAAGCTAAAGGAAATAGCTAAACGTCTGTAGATCTGACTGAAGTTTTGAAATTTTAGAGTCCAATGTTAATCACACAAATCGATTATTTTAACAATTCTTCTTCATAATGATTCGAAATGTTCGAATGCCCCTTACGAAACCCCTTTGGCATGAAAAGCTTCCATGCTAAACGTCTGTATATCTGACTGAAGTTTTGAAATTTTGGAGCCCAATGTTAATCACACAACACACAATTTTAACAATTATTCTTCAAAATGATTCTTTGGGTTTCTTCAGTTTTGTAGATTCTTTTGTAGATCGGCACAAACATCGAAATGTTCGAATGCCCCTTACGAAATCAATTTCTAACTATCTTGGGGGAGAAGCTTTTTAAAGAAAAGCTGCTAACTTTAGCATTTCTGTTGCAACAATTTCGAACTAATTGAATGAAAATGAATTAATGATAATAAAATGGAGAAAGCTGAAAGTTCGCGAAATAATTCCTGAATCCCGAATTATTCAGTGATAAACTCTTAAAATATAAGAACTTTAATCTTATTACTCCAAAGTGATAACTTATGATGTGATCAGTGCTACAATTGGAAATTTGCAAACATTATTTTAAACTATTTACAGTTCTGTTTAAGTTTAACTAGAAATAAATATTTTTTTATTTTTCTATATATTGGTAGCATTTAGCAAATCTTAATTAAGTGCTAACAAATTTAAAAATAACCAAGTTATCGTTAATGAAAACCAATATTAATCATCAATTTAGTGGAAACAATAACAACAGTTAAACAACAAAAAATTAACATTAATTAGAAATTGATAAATGTTTAAACGAAAAAAAACAAAACATTTAAAAAGAGATGTTTATAATTTCAACTAATGAACTATTTTTAAAGCTCTCCTCAACAATAATAATTTTTCACAATTTTGTGCTAAAAATAAACACTATAGTAGCAGTAAATAATTAATGATATGAAAAAGCTTATGCAGATACATACATACATACATACATACACACATCCTGAAAATGTATGTGTTACATCATGACGACAACAAGGAATTGGGTAAATGTAAACAGTAATCATGTATTGTCAGACTAACTATCTCTGAAAAAAATCCGGTCATTTTGAATTTTAACTGTTTTTCCACATGTAACTAGTGTGTATGTATGATGACCTGAATTTTCTTTCATACAACGTTTGAATTTGTCCAAAAACAATTCAAAATTCATACATATTCATATGGAATGATTAATTTTTAAGGCACATGGCAATCTGTGGCGGTGGTAGTGGTGGTAATGGTTTAATGGCAAAACTGGTGTTTAATAAGAACGTCCATAGATGTGTATGTATGTTTTAAAAGTAAGCCTTAAGCAGAAACAGACACAAGCTGAGACGGTTCTAATCGGCAGCGTCTGGCCGCCGTTAATATCTTGCAAGCCGCCCCGCCGACTACTTCTTTCGGCCTAATGGCAAAACTGGTGTTCAATAAGAACGTGCATAGATGTGTATGTATGTTTTAAAAGTAGGCCTTAATCAGAGACATGACTGTCGAGAGTTTTAACGTGAGCACCTGTCTTGACGGCCTTATCTTTGGGTAGACTTGAGAACGGTCTACCATCCACATTTGTTCTTCAATAAAGAACTCAGGTGGCAATTATTGTACATTGGCTTTGACCGGTCCATGCACAAGTACTTTGCTGGAGTACTCGAGCTGACCATTGGATGGCCTCTGTTGATTCGGCAACAGCACCTAGAGACGTAACCGGTTGACCGAAGTATGATCCATCAATAAGCCGAAGACATTTTTCTTACTCACAGGGACATACTGGGGTAATTCTGATATGAACAGAGTATACTCTGAGCATATCTGGACAAGGAAGGAAAATTCAATGGTATCATATGTATATGATACCTTTCATCCATCATCATTCAACCCAGCACACATCTCATTAAAACGAGACATTCGTAAGAGAAAAACATACGACACATTCATTAGGGTATCTGTTGTTTTCGGCAAAAGCACCGAACTTATACCGAAATATTGACTTTATCATGCATCAGTCTTTAAACCGCCACTTACTCTTCCGGCGAGTTGAGATTTAAACCACAGCCACTACGTGGATCCCGAAGGAACCTCAACCAACTGACCAGCCAGGACATAATCCTGCGGACAACTGCCACCAGATTATGCGGAGCTCTGGTCTGACCTCTGTCAATCTATGCAAGGACTAAGTCAAGCAGTAGACTGTAACCAATTTTCAGTCCCGGCCAGGCTGGAGGTATTCCCCGGGATTGCAATAACACCAAGGCGGAAGTCTCGACAAGGTAATATGCCTTCGGGGGGATTAACCAGAGACAGAAACTCTGCACCAGAGACACAAGCTGAGACGTTTCAAATCGGCAGCGTCTGGCTGCAAAAGCTTTAGATACATGTACATAACACGCGTTGTATGTGGCAACGCGTTATAGGCTTCTGTCAATAAGCCGGCTTAAACGTTTTGAAATCGCACCTGTTTGAATAATTTAACTAATTTGAACATAGTTTTCACTATTTTAAATTATTATGACAAATTAAAAAGAGTTGTTAGGTTTCTAAATAAAATACTAATTAACAGAGAATTTGTATAATAAAAAATGCTTAAAAACTCAATTTTTGAAGAAAAAGTAAAATTTAGCGGACAATTTAGACGCCGCAGATATTTTCTTTATTAAGCCGCCGCCACAGATCATTTTGCATCGGCTTGTATCTCTGCGCTGCACACACTTGTTATACAGAGACGGGGGCATTGAATAGTTAATGAAAGAAAGAATATATACATATTACCGTTACTTGTTTCTTTTTAACAACAATTCAGTTAAAACTGAAGAAACTAAAAATAACAGCAACAAAAAGTAGGTTTGTTTTTTTTTTGTATGTTTTCTATATGACAATTTTGTTTCTTCTTTCAAATGACTGCGTCAGTTTTTTCTTCTGTCTCTCTCTTTAATATGCTTTTTGTGCCAACGAGTTGTTACATTCAACCAGTTTTTTTAACAGACAAACACACAGTAGCTCTGGCAAATAGTACTTCATACAACATCAACTAACTTGTATTTATGTAAAGTCTTGTCAGTTTTGACCATCTATTTTAAGAAAGAAAAAAATACATAAATTACGTAGTAGTTTCGTTTTACTTCCTTTTTATTTCTATTTTAGTCAATATCTGCTACTCTCTACTTAAAGAAAAAACTCCTAATGATCAAATATTAACAAATATATGTCTAAGAAAAGTTGTGACTTAAAGAAACCTGTTTCTTTTTTGCAAATCTTAAAATTATTTGAATTTTACAACTTTAAGATAAAAATAGGTATAAATTTTTCGTGCTGCTAGCAATTTGTTTATAGTTTATGATAAATTTATTTCGACGTATATTTATTTTTATGTTAGCAATGTGTTTTTCTTTTCTTTATTATACATATTTATGTTTTTTATTTAGAAAATTTAAATGTTCATCCATTTGTCGCAGAATATGTGTCAGGGACGTCTATATGTTTACAAAACGTGTTGAGTTTTTTTATTTCTTTTTTTTTTCATTTAACAAATGAAAATCTTTAATTTAATAATCTAATTGGCTATAAAACGTTTAAGTAGTTCGTTGTCATAATTACCTATTTTTATGCTCTAATAGAGATTATAAAATTTTGCTTAGTTTAATAAATACACACAGAGAGAAATTTTAGTAGCAATGAATAACTTCATATTATTGCATTTGAAAGGAGAAAATGTCTAAATAAAAAAAAACATTTATATTTATAATTAAGAATGGGACTAACGGCTGTAAAATCTTACAACGTTGTCAAACCCGGTTAACTTAAAATGTTTATGTTGAAAACTTGTCAGAAAAGGCATAACAAGGTTACAAGACAAAATTGGTAAGTTGACACGATTGTTAATTATTTTCTAAATAATTTTCTGACAACATTGTAAGATCTAGCAACCTTGTATTTAGAGCTTAACTCTTATTCTAAAGGAATTAAAGATTTTTGATCATTCTCACTCATTTTCTCAAATAAACAGTATCTGTTTATCGGTTGCTCCTGGTCTGGTTTGGTTGGTCAGTATGACTTCAGATGTACGGATGTATCTTTCAATCAAGAAGTCACCTTGATTACTTACTCTGATACAAACTTGGTTGATCTCTTCCTAAAATCTATAGAAATCAAATAAACACTTTATATTCTTAAAGGTTTAGTTTGATCCTAAATCTAAGAGTTGCTTCTGACTTCGGAAGAAAAGCTTTTAGAATCATAAACACGAAGCTTTTAAATGACAATTGTCAAGAACTTTTGCCTAATTCTCGTATAGAAATTTTCAATTCACTCTAACTGTGTTGTTAGAAAACAATCGTGGATCTCTCTTATAGGAATAAAAGTGAAACAAAAAGCTTTTACCAAAAGCTATCGAATGATGATCATACAACTTGAATTTTTAGTGTCACATCGTGCTGAACTTTTGAAATAACTTTAAATTTCAGGTAAAAATGATCGTGCATGTTTTTTGCAGAACAAAGAAGTCTGAAATTTTACTTTCTGAATATTACTTCTTATGAGTTTGAAAAGGAGGACTCCAAAAATGAGGTGTGCTTTTCAGAATAAAGACTTTCGAAATAATATACAATTTCTCTTTCTAGAGCTTACTTCTTAGGATCTTCAAATAAGTCTTTAATACTGCAGCGCCATTCTTGACACTTTGCAGATCTTTCGTTATTATCGTTATTGAGAACGATCGTGGATCTCTTTAATTGAAATAAAAATATTTCTTAGTGAAATAAAAAGCTTTTAACAAAAGCTATTTAATTATGATCATACGACTAAAATTTTTGGTGTGACGTCGTGCTGAACTTTGGAAATAACTTTAGACTTCAGGTAAAAAACGATCGTGCATGTTTTTTGAAAAACAAGGAAATTTTACTTTCTGAATACATCTAGTGTTGTAAACAAGATCACAATGTGTATATAGCAATCAGACATGAAGATCATTAGACGTTAGAATATAACCAAAGATCTTCCTGTCTAAATATTTCAATATTCTATAATAGTCTGGAGTTTGCTTTGGAATTTGTGTCCAATTTAGAATCCTTTAGATTTTAAAAGTTGTTAGATTCCTAAGCATTTGCTAAATAACTTAATGTATATTTGATCACTATAATGATCATGTGAAACTATTAGCCTCCCAAATTATAATGAATAAACATCTATTGGCACCTCCCTAAATACCTAATTACGCATTTCAATTTAAAACATCAACAAACTATTAAGTGTTAAACAAATAAAATGTATATTTATAGATACATTTAGTAAAAAGAAAAATTTAAAAGATACTTTTACAAGTGGCGGTTACACTTACAAATATTGCGTTTAAAAGTGTGCGAAGAAAATTGTAAATAAATACTTAAAGGGGGAAAATGTGAATGAGAAAATAAAATCCCAAAAAGAAAAAATATTTCAATAAAATTTCAAACTAAAGTGAACAGCATCTGTAATGATTATATAGAAAAATACTAGAGACACATGTTATACGTTATAGGCGAGAAGATAAGGCATTAGCCCAAGAAGCGTACGTTTACGTTAAGGCCAAATAGAATGAAAAGTGCGAATAAATAAATAAACAATAAAGAAAAAGAAGAACAGAGTATTCTGTAAATACTCAAGCAAATGGCGCATTGCTACATTTAGATACTTTACGAGGCATAAACCTAATAAATGACGTAAAAAAGTCATTTAAATTTGTAATTGTAAGAAAATTGATACTCTTCTTTTTTTGGGTTTTTTATTGTGGCAGTGCAAATACTTTGTTGCATTTTTTGCATTTTATTGTGTTTTTAAACTGTTTCCCCTTTTTTGTTTTGTTTTGAAATTCAACATAATTTAAACTGATGGGTCTTATTGCTAAATTTCATTTAAAGTTGTTGCTATTGTCATGCCACCATAGCCATTGCTAAGTCACTCAGTCAATTCTGGAATTTGCTATGAAATCATTCAACACACTGAGCGATCAAAACAATTTCGAAAAAGTATCAAGTGCAAAAAGAAAAAAAAAACTTTTAAATGTTCTAAATTTATATTCAGTTTTGTTTTGTATTTTCTAGCTGAATTTGCAGGAATTTTGTTTTGATTTCTACATACCAAACTAAAAAAATACCCCCCAAAAATATGAAGCGACAAAAAAACAAAAAACAATTAAGAGTTCTATATTCGGCTGCGCCGAATCTTATATACACTTCACCAGGGTGTGTTAAAAAGAACAGTCAGTACCAAAAAGTCTTCTTTTACATAACTTACTTCGGGCTCAACGTGCTTAAGTTCATGCTTCTAGATTCAATGTTATAAAAAATTCAAAAAGTACCTTTCAAAAAACAAAAAAAAAGTACCAAAAAGTACCCTTTTATGTGTTCTCACCGAATTCCGTGACCCTATGTTTTTAGGTTCAATATTATAGAAAATTCAAAAAGTACCTTTCGTAGAACGAAAAAGTACCAAAAAATCCCCTTTGTTGTGTTCACGTCTAATCCGGAATATACATACTTAATTTCATGTTTCTATGTTCATTATTATAGAAAATTCAAAAAGTACCTTTTAAAAAACAAAAAAGTACCAAAAAGTTCCCTTTTATGGGTTCTTATCTAATTCCGAATCTACATACTTAATTTTATATTTCTAGGTTCTATATTATAGAAAATTCAAACAGTACCTTTCATAAAACGAAAAAGTACCAAAAAATTTCCCTTTTATGGCTTTTGGATCTCGCCGATATCTGGGGTCTTTTAAAAACTGATTTCAACAAACAGACAGACGGACATGGCTTAATCGACTCTGCTATTTATAAGGATCCAGAATATATATACATATATACTTAATAGGTGTTGAAAAATTGTATTATAGAAATTACAAACGAAATGACAAACTTATATATGTACCCTTGTCACGAAGGTGAAGGGTATAATTATCTTTAGAATCGAAAAGCAATAATAATCAATATTTCCTGTTTATAAGAAATTTTGTAGATTTATTTCTATATAAATAACTTACATTCGTTATCTATTAAATCTTTCTTATTTTATGTTTAAAATATGGCCATAAGATTAGTTTCGATTATAACGTAATCGAATGGCTAAAGCAAGACATTTGAAGTAGTTGAAAAACCAGTTAAAACTGGGAACTAAATTTCAAGTAGTAGACCCCCGACATGCGTGAAACTAATAAATATAAGTGTTTATTTGTGTACAAATTGTTTATTTGATAAGATTTCGGATAATTTAGTTCGTGTTATTAAATGTTTGTTATCAAATCCTTATCTAAATAGTTAATACTCTTGATTTTTTAAAGATCTAACTTGATCCCAAAGGTATAGAGTTTCTCTCAGGAACACAAATACAAAAAGAAAAAAATGTACACGTCTGGTACCAAATTGTCACCAAAGTGTTTATAATATTACAAGAACATTCGTTTTCAAAGTATATACATACGTACAACAACACTTGTTTTCGAAATCTAAATTTTATACACATTCGTTGTCTAACTGTTAAAAAACGTGCACATTATTGACAACGGATTATTTGTCGTACGTACGTATATATGTATATACTTTAACAACAAATGTTATTATAATATTATAAACACTTTGGTGTCAATTTATTACCAAGCATGTATATTTTAAATATTAATCCTTTTGTGTATTGCAAAGAAAAACTTACAGAACTTTAAACTTGAAGCTTTCGTATAACAATTATTAAAATGTATTAAATTTATTAGTGATCTTTTGCTGAGCTTTCCAAATAACACAAACTGTGAGATCGAGGAGCTCTCTAACAGAAATAGCAATATTCCCGAGTCACTTTTCAGACAGAAGGTTTTTATAGGACAGTTGTTACAAATCTATATTTTTAATGGTTTTTTGGTAACATTGTACGGAGCTTTGTTTCTCTCTGTTTATTGCAGAGAAAAACTTACAAAACTTTAAACTTGAAGCTTTCGTATAACAATTATTAAAATGTATTAAACTTATTATTAACCCTTTGCTGATCTTTCCAAATAACACAAACTGTAATATCGAGGATCTCTCTAACAGAAATAAAAGTATTCCGAGTTGTTATAAGCTTTTAACTTAGTCCTAATATTCATTGGATTTTTAGTGGCATTGTACTGAGCTTTCGAAGTGAGAGATGAAAAAACGATCGTGCAACTTTTTGCAATAGATATCAAAACAAAAACCTATAAAATAATAGACAATTTCACTTCCTGTCACTAAACTTCATTGAGTTTGAAAGAAATC
This sequence comes from Lucilia cuprina, assembly GCF_022045245.1. Taxonomy (NCBI): domain Eukaryota; kingdom Metazoa; phylum Arthropoda; class Insecta; order Diptera; family Calliphoridae; genus Lucilia; species Lucilia cuprina. The sequence continues at coordinate 16,329,672 of NC_060950.1, forward strand.
TCATCTAAAGAATATTAAAAGTGAATTCTTGTCATTGCAAATGCATTTAAAGCTCGCAATAGGGAATTTAAAAATTCAAGAATCCTCCATATTTTCAAAATTTTTGAATTGATTATGTCGATCAGGCTTCTTACGTTAATATAGAAAAAGGAACAAAGTTGGAAGGATAAAATCCTAATGAAATAAGATCAGAATCGTTATTAATTAGAAAGTTTTAAAGGATCATTAATTTCAAGATCTTTAGCAATTTATTCTTGAGAAATCAAGATCACAATCGTCCTTAACTGGAAATTAATGATTGTGGAATGATCATTAGTGTCCAAATCCATAATCGTAGAAGACCCAATGTTTGTAGTTTCGTTCTTGGAGAAAACAGAAAATTTTAAACGAAAATTAGTTTCATTATCATTGTACATAAGTTTTTACTATTTCTTCAAACTTTTCGAAAATCAAGATCACAATAATTCCATGATCGTAGAAGACCAATGCTATTAGTAGATTCGTTCTTGGAAGAAACTAGATCAGAAAGTTTTTTTTTACTGATAACGAGAACTCATTACCAAGTAATGTATGAAATAACTACATATCCTACAATACTCATTACCAAAATCTGAATATATTTTACTGGGTATTAATTAAGGGAAGAAATCAGACATGTGTCAAATCCTTTAAGTTTCTTTACAATTATATATCTTATAAATAGGGCGTTGCCGGAAATTACCAACAATTATGCAATTCATTGCAATTGTTCTTTTATCTCGTTTTTTCCCAATGTAAATTATTTCACCCTTTTTGAACCCTTTTGGCAGTTTTCAAATAACAAAAAAAAAAAAAACATTTACATAAATTTTGGCCAACACAAACAAAAGATAAACTACAAATAATCCTAAGAAGCTACAGCGTTGAGGAGAAAACAAAAAAATCTTTTGAAAAAATGTCTTAAGAATTTTGTTGCTTGCGAAATTCTTTGTTAGAATTTATTGGCAAATTTTGGCCAAAAACGGGGAAAAATCTAAATGCCAACAACAAATTCCTGAAATAGTTTTATTTTTGTTTTTGCAGGTGAATGAATTTCTATTACGTTGCAATGAACCTTGTTAGATATGTTGCACGTTTTTGTTTTTTTTTTTTTTTTTTTTTGCTTAAGTAGTTTAGTTGCTTCAACATAGCAACTAAATTTTGATTTCTCAAAAAATTTAAAGGGGATTTACAAGAGTTTAATGACTAAATTTGGGAAATATATTGAAACTAGATTTGATGCCATAAATCTAGATTTTTTCCCTTTAATAACACAGACAGACTCCTCGTCAGTAATACTAATCGAAGACTGAAAGGTGAGAATATGAAAAACAAAACACACTGATTTCAAAATCAGTTCTTCCGATTGGTGTTAAGAATTAGAATACTTCTGCAATATTGCTGTTAAATAGATTTAAAAAAACTCACGAAAATGTTTGCTGGGTTATTAGTGATCGATAGCGCAGTTATGGAATTGATTTATGATCAATGGTTGGAATGAAGAGTGAATTTACATTGAAATAACGTTTTGCACTAAACAACCTTTATATCTCTTGCTCTATATAATCTTCCTTTTGATCAGAATAATAGTAGAGCAATTTGATCGCATGTATGATCCACACGTTTGAATTCGGCAATAGAAAATGTTTGTTGGATTATTAGTGATTGAAGGCGTAGTTCTTGAATGGATGCTTGATCACAGGTTTGAATGAAGTGTTATAGGATTAACATAGATTTGACGTTTTATATCTCTTGCTCTATATGATCTTCGTTTTGATCAGATTAAAAGTCGAGCAATTTGATCACACGTAGAATTCTGAAAAGATCTTCACAAAGCGATTGTAGTTGGTGGCTCTGCTATAGTCTAAGTTATTAAAATTTCATATCTAAAACCAGCTGAATTAATTTCGTTTGGAAGCTGGGTTATGGAATCTTGTTTTGGATTTTATAAGAGAACGATCGTAAAATCTGTTGGAGAGTTTTTAAAAGATCGTTACAAAGTGATCGATCGTATTTAGTGTATTTGTTATAGAATGAAGTATATCAGATTGTTTTAAATTCTTATGGATTACAAATTATTACCGATCATGAGATCTGCAATCCGAAAGTCCAATACGCATTTCATAACGATCTTCGCAAAGTGATCGTATATAGATGTTCTGTTAAAAAAAAATGTCCCATAACGATCCAGACGATCCTCGGTTGATTTACTACTATTACTCAAATCACAGTTCAATCATTCTTTCAAGATCAATATGAATCAATACAGAATAATTAACTCTTTGACTCCGGGACACAATTTATAGAGGATCTTTTAAAGATATTAGCAAAGTGATCGTACTTAGATGCTTTTTATAAATTGTTTTCAATTTCATAAAATTGCTGCCGATCCTCAGTTAATTTGCTTCTCTATTACTTAAAACAACTTATGTGGACACCACATATGAATATCTTCAATCACTGATCATTTATTCTTTCAAGATCTATGTGAATCAATACAAATTGTCTAAAATTGCTTAAAATAGTTAACTCTTGGACTTTGGGAAACATTTGATAGATGATCTTCTAAAGATATTGGCAAAGTGATCGTAATTAGATGCTTTTTTATAGATTGATTTGAATTTCATAAAATTGCTGCCGATCCTCAGTTGATTCGCTCCTCTATTACTTAAAACAGTTTAGATAATTAAAGATTATCTTTAATCAAGATTCGAACAAAAAACATGCCAAAATCACAGATTCCACCGTTTAAATAATAAAATTATCTTTATTATATTTTGAATTATGATATCAATAAGATGTTTGGATAATAAAGATCGTGTTTTGAATCATCTGCTCTATCTCCCTAATGTGGGTCTCTTGTGCAAAAATATTTAAAATCAATTTTACGAAAAATATTAATAATATCTAAATAACAAGTTATTTCCTCTTGATATAATCTTCTAAACACTTACAAGTTGTAATTGAGATCTTGCTGAAAATTTTCTAGAAATTTAATATATTTTATTAAACGAAAATACAACAACAAACATACCGAACATTTAAATGATCAGAGATAATCTAAGATTAACATTAGAATTAAAATGGCGTCGTTGTTAAAAGATTGTGGTTTTAAACACAATTTCAATTTTAAACAATTGAAACCTTTTTTCTCTACAATTACACTTGCATGTGAAATATTTTCTATACTTATTTCACTTTTATTTTAATTTTAAACATCTTCTAAACACGTGTTATAATATCATGACAACGTTGCAAGCAAAAAACAAACACTGAAAGAAATTTTTGTTATAAAATTCTTTTGTTTTGATGTTTTTGTTTTTTTTTTATTATTTCTCAAACTTTTTGCCAATAATTATCATCATGATTTCTCTATAGTAAATTAACCTGGCGATTGTTTAAACATTTTTTAATGATTTTTTTTCATTAATTTAATTTACCTGATGATCTCATTGTTGTTTAAATTTTGTTTTTTTAATTTTCTTCTATTTGTCGTTGTTGTTTTAGTTGTTTTTGTATGAGTTTTAATTAAATATTGTTGTTAATTCTTAATATTAATGTGTTTTTATTTTACGGACATAATTTTGCCTGCAATTCTGTTGCATGTTATTTTTTATATTTATTTGTGTTAATCATTATACTTTTTTTTTAAATTTAATTTTTGACATTTAAGTGTTAATTTGTTTTCTTCTTTTATTTTTGTGCTTTTGATGCAGTTGAAAGAATTTTAATTAATTTTATTGTTTTTGCTTTTAAAAATGTATAATATTTTTTTATTTAGTCTGCGCGCGTGTCAGCTGTTTTCATATTTAAACTTTATTATCAGCTTAAACTGCGTTTAAAGTAAGTTTTTCTAAACAAAGTTTATGTTCGCGTTTAGATTGTTTGAAAACAGGGTTCTACCTGTCAAAATATATGTACAAATATCGAGAATATATCTTTGTATAAACTATGACTGATTTGTCGTTTAGACTACAGTCTGAACGTCATCAAAGACTGAACTCCTGTCTGAACTAGGGTTTATAGTATTGTATGCAATATAGTCTGGAGTACAGACTGGAATATCGTCTGACTAAAGTGGGGACTGTTGTTGATTATGGATAGATAGATAGATAGATAGATAGATAGATAGATAGATAGATAGATAGATAGATAGATAGATAGATAGGTAGATAGATATATAGATAGATAGATAGATAGATAGATAGATAGATAGATAGATAGATAGATAGTTAGATAGATAGATAGATAGATAGATAGATAGATAGATAGATAGATAGATAGATAGATAGATAGATAGATAGATAGATAGATAGATAGATAGATAGATAGATAGATAGAGAGATAGATAGATAGATAGATAGACAGACAGACAGACAGACAGACAGACAGACAGACAGACAGGCAGACAGACAGATAGATATCGTCTAGACTACGTCTGTACTATTTTTTATATTATAATCTGAACTATAGTCTAGACTATAATTCTGAACTTTCTCTATAGACTAGACTAGCATCTCGATTAAAGTCTAGACGATAACGATAAGTGTGGACTATGGTCTGGACTATCTGCTAGACTATAATCAGAGCTAACGTCTAGACTATTGTTTGATCTTTCGTCTACACTGTAGTCTTTACCACTATAGTCTCGACTATTGACTGTACACAATTGGCTAGACCTTGGTCTGGACTATTATCTAGACTATTGTCTGGTCAATAGTCTGGACTATTGTCTTTTATGGTCTGGGCTATAGTCTAGGTTATAGTGTCAACTAAAGGTAGTCTGGATTATCGCTCTAGTGTAGACTGGACTACCGTCTATGGTCTATTGTATAGTCTGCTCTATCGCCTATTGTCTGGACTGTAGCCTTGACTATAATATGGACTATATTTCTTGTATAGACTAAACTATCGTTTAGACTTTTGTCTAAACTATAGTCTGGACTAACGTCTAAGTGTATATTATACTAGTCTAAGTTCTGAAATATGTGAATACACTGGCCTATATAGTCTTGGCAAATAATTGAAGAAACTTCTAAAGTTTGGAGTCATATGCAGACGTTACTTTCAGTTTCATCCTTAAAATTCTAGAAATTCGAATTTTTCCTTCAAAAAAAAATTCATTTTGTCTTTATGAAAAAATTTAAATCTTGAGGTTTTTTTCCATGACAAATAAAAGTCAATAATCTCTAAAAAAAAACACTTCTATGACGCTTTACGGGATAAATGTAATTTTTTTTTAATCTAATTAAAAATACATTTTAAGAAATGTATTTATATGTTTGAAAACAAATGCCCAAAAATGACAAAACAAATTAAAATTGAAACAAAAATTATGACAGTAAAAGTAAAAAAGACATGTGTAGGTGTTAGGCTTTCTTTAGCAATTTAAGAGGTAAGAGACCCCTTTCATATAAACACGCTTAAATCCACAAAAAGATGTGTTATTAAGAGTTTTTCTTTTGTAATATTTTTGAGTAATAAACAGAAATAATTGACAATTACGTTATGTTTAAAAAAAGAAATTATAATGGTTATTGATACGGTTGATTTTACAATTTAAATAACTGAATACTTGGTCCGTTTGGTCACACACCCGCAAAGGACGTTGAGCCTGATTAAACTTTCATGTACGTGACTAATACAACAACTTTTCTTTCTTCTTTTTGTCACTTGAAAATGAAAATGGAAATTTGTATAATTTTTGCGCGCGCAAATAGCACAAAACCGATTTAAATGTCAGACCATTAACATTAAAAATAAAGTAATCATCATAAACAAATTGCCTCAAATGGTTAAAAATATAAAAAAACAACATATATACATCATTAAGACGAAAAAAATAGCATTAAAAATATTTTTATTGGTTTTTACGCTTGATATGAAATGCATACGTACATTTTACAAAGTCACAGTCATCAACAACATTATCAACATCATCATTATCATTATCATAATAAGAAATGTAAACACAACAGAAAAGAAAGACAGACCTACGTACAGATATTGTACAAAAAAAAATCATAAAAATTTTAATAGGTTTTTGTTGAACTTAAAGGGTTAATAAACTCTAGGTAAAAGTTTAAACAAAGAAACGAGGACATTATATAAGGCTAGCGGGAAGCTCAAGGTCATAAGTTCACTAGCAATTAAAAATAGTAAATCAACTTTAAAAATTCAAAAAGTTCAATACTTTTTTGAAACACTGTTATCCAATATTTCCAAGCAAACATAAAAACATTTAAAAATCTTAAAAAAAAATTCGCACAAAATTCTTAATTCTTAACTACAAATTCAGTTACCTTGACTAACTTATCAGAACAACCAACACCTAGAAAATAAAAAAAAAAAACTTCACATTAACTATTTGGAGGCTCACTAAAAGCGGTGGACGAAAAAACACCTTCTAAACATTTGTGAAGTGTCTCTCTACCCTGCACTACATCAAAAGATGAAAGGAAAAATAAACAAACAAACATAAAATTATACAACACTTGAACACAATTCTATTTAAAATTATTCTCTAAGTTACTTTTACAAGCACTTTTCAACGAACAACTAAAACATGAACATGAAAAAAAATTAAACAAATTGAACTCAAGGACATACGAGTTCCAGTACGTATATTTACACAAACATACGTAAGGAGGGAGTGAAAGGATCTTAATTTTTTAGATTTGGCATACATTTTTTATAAAATATTATTAAAATATTATATAGATAGATAGATAGATAGATAGATAGATAGATAGATAGATAGATAGATAGATAGATAGATAGATAGATAGATAGATAGATAGATAGATAGATAGATTGATAGATAGATAGATAGACTATAGACTAGACTATAGACTAGACTATAGACTAGACTATAGACTAGACTATAGACTAGACTATAGACTAGACTATAGACTAGACTATAGACTAGACTATAGACTAGACTAAAGCCTGGGTAACAGACTAGATTAGTTATAATGCATGAATCATGCTAATATATTACAAACTATTATATGATTTTTCCCAAATTTTTTTCTTTTAATTACTTTTCATGTAATTAATATATGTAATAGTATTAATAATAGTTAATTTCATTAAGGAATCATTAATAACATTAAACTTTTTTAACATATTTAATTTACAAGCAACAGTGCGTTTTACATTTATGGATCAATCATTACCCCGTATAATCGAACACATATTCGGCCATTTGTGTTCATTGTGTAATCTAACACTTTTGTTTATTAGTAACAATTTTGTAGTTGTTTATAATATTGTTATTGCTGTTGTTGTTTTAGTGTTGTTGCTATGTAAACTAATATTCATATCTGTTCAATTGACCTGAAAAACTTGTTCAATCAATTGTATAAATAATATACAATTTTTTTTCTGTTGTACAATACACTTGTACTTTTCAATATTTTATTTTTATTGCCATGTTTTCTGTTTGTAGTTTTTTTTTTGCCATATCGTGCTTATAATTATGTATCTCAAATTACACAAAAAAAACTAAAACTATAGACATGCAGCTCTATTACTACGTTGAATAGAAAAAAAATCATGAAAGAAAATAAATGAAAAAAACCTAAAAATTTACTCACTCACATAATTTTATTATTAGTTTTTTTTTTTTGCTAACAAAATTAATTTTTATTATTTATTATATTTTTGTTTTGTCTTCTGTGTTGCGATTTTTTTTGCTTTTTTCTCTTCATCATATTGCATAAAACTGAAATTTATACATATGAACAATTTGTTTTAGACATACAATTTGCCACTAAAAAAACTATGTAATAAAATTTATTTTTTTTCCAGCTATAAAAAATTGCATAAGATTGCAAAAAAAAAAAAAAAAAAATACAACAGTATATGTGTTAGAAAAATAAAATCATACAAAAATTCACGTGAATTATTATAACTACACATTAAAAGTACATAACAATTTGTAACATAATTAAATTCAAATAAAATTTCATATTAAAGAGAGAAAAAAAAAACAATATAATTAAGGAAATATTTATTAGGTCTTATAAGAAGTAAATAATTTGTGTTATTGTTAATCACAAAATTTTATAAATTTAATTGTGAGAAAAAGTTTTTAATTCCCAGGAACTTTGTTCTCACATTTTGATATTACTTTTTTAACGAATTGATATGAAACTTTCTGAACTTTTTTAAGTCTATAGTAGCGTCTATTGTCTAGTCAATAGTATCGTCAATAGTCTAGGCTATTGACTACAGTCTAGTCCGTAATCTATTCTATAGTCTAGTACATAGTGTAGTCTAAAGTCTAGTCTATAGTCTAGTATATAGTCTAGTCTATAGTCTAGTCTATAGTTTAGTCTATAGTCTAGTCTATAGTATAATCTATAGTCTAATCTATAGTCTAGTCTATAGTCTAGTCTATAGTCTAGTCTATAGTCTAGTCTATAGTCTAGTCTATAGTCTAGTCTTTAGTCTAGTCTATAGTCTAGATAATAAATAATAAAAATTAATTTTGTTAGCAAAAAAAAAAAACTAATAATAAAATTATGTGAGTGAGTAAATTTTTAGGTTTTTTTCATTTATTTTCTTTCATGATTTTTTTTCTATTCAACGTAGTAATAGAGCTGCATGTCTATAGTTTTAGTTTTTTTTGTGTAATTTGAGATACATAATTATAAGCACGATATGGCAAAAAAAAAACTACAAACAGAAAACATGGCAATAAAAATAAAATATTGAAAAGTACAAGTGTATTGTACAACAGAAAAAAATTGTATATTATTTATACAATTGATTGAACAAGTTTTTCAGGTCAATTGAACAGATATGAATATTAGTTTACATAGCAACAACACTAAAACAACAACAGCAATAACAATATTATAAACAACTACAAAATTGTTACTAATAAACAAAAGTGTTAGATTACACAATGAACACAAATGGCCGAATATGTGTTCGATTATACGGGGTAATGATTGATCCATAAATGTAAAACGCACTGTTGCTTGTAAATTAAATATGTTAAAAAAGTTTAATGTTATTAATGATTCCTTAATGAAATTAACTATTATTAATACTATTACATATATTAATTACATGAAAAGTAATTAAAAGAAAAAAATTTGGGAAAAATCATATAATAGTTTGTAATATATTAGCATGATTCATGCATTATAACTAATCTAGTCTGTTACCCAGGCTTTAGTCTAGTCTATAGTTTCGTCTATAGTCTAGTCTATAGTCTAGTCTATAGTCTAGTCTATAGTCTAGTCTATAGTCTAGTCTATAGTCTAGTCTATAGTCTAGTCTATAGTCTAGTCTAGTCTATAGTCTAGTCTATAGTCTAGTCTATAGTCTAGTCTATAGTCTAGTCTATAGTCTAGTCTATAGTCTAGTCTATAGTCTAGTCTATAGTCTAGTCTATAGTCTAGTCTATAGTCTAGTCTATAGTCTAGTCTATAGTCTAGTCTATAGTCTAGTCTATAGTCTAGTCTATAGTCTAGTCTATAGTCTAGTCTATAGTCTAGTCTATAGTCTAGTCTATAGTCTAGTCTATCGTCTAGTCTATAGTCTAGTCTATCGTCTAGTCTATAGTCTAGTCTACAGTCTAGTCTATAGTCTAGTCTATAGTCTAGTCTATAGTCTAGTCTATAGTCTAGTCTATAGTCTAGTCTATAGTCTAGTCTATAGTCTAGTCTATAATCTAGTCTATAGTCTAGTCTATAGTCTAGTCTATAGTCTAGTCTATAGTCTAGTCTATAGTCTAGTCTATAGTCTAGTCTATAGTCTAGTCTATAGTCTAGTCTATAGTCTAGTCTATAGTCTAGTCTATAGTCTAGTCTATAGTCTAGTCTATAGTCTAGTCTATAGTCTAGTCTATAGTCTAGTCTATAGTCTAGTCTATAGTCTAGTCTATAGTCTAGTCTATAGTCTAGTCTATAGTCTAATCTATAGTCTAGTCTATAGTCTAGTATAGTTTTTACTTAGTCTTTAGTTAATAGTCTTGTCTATAGTCTTCTTTAGTTTAGTCTTAATGAAATTAATAACTCCTCAAAGTATACATTACTTTTGTCTGTCTTCAACATTCCCACATAATATGCAATACTATTTAAAAACCTTATATAAAAATGTCTAAACTATATCGACACGACAAAAAAACATTAATATCGTTTTTAGTGTAATTTATTTTTAATTATAAAACATTGACATTGAAAATTTGTTTTTGGCAATTTTCTAGTTAAATTTACGGAAATTCGAAAAAAAAACAATAAAAATTAAAGAAATAATTTGATAATTGTTATTTGCAAAGCTATTTTTAGAAAATTGGCTACTACAAAGAAATAATTTTTAATAACATATAATTAATTGAGTTTTTTTTTGTATTTTTTTCTAGTGCATCTGGAACGAGTGCAGTTGCAATCGATAATAAAATCGAACAAGCTATGGTAAGTACAAGATTCTTTTTATATAAAACTTAATGAATTTTAAGCTTATAAAATAGAAAAATGTCAGCAGGACATGGATAGACAATTGTCAGTGATATTACCACAATTTTGTATTTTTCTCCTTTAATCTTAAAACAACATCTGGTTGCAGTTTACAATTATTTAAATTTATTTGTTTGCCTCAAATTTGTATCCATATTTTTGAAAAATTATTAATATTCCATTAATTCTTAACTTGAAAACAAATTTGTTTCAGATATGTATTTTTTTAATTTGTAAAATTTTAAGAAAATATACAATTTTATATTTTTGTAATAAAGTGATAATTTATTTTTAAAGGTCACTTACTTTATTTGCAAACAATAACCAGTCATTATTCCAATAAAAACATTTATTTTATACAAATAAATGGCAAAATATTATTTCAGTGTACAAAAATATTTACAATCTTAATAATGAAAAAAAATAACAATAATTTTTACTGCAAATAAAAATCAGCCGTCAAAAAAGAAAATTTCTTGAACAAAAGGAAAAAAGTAAAGAAAAACAACAAAAACATATTAAATTTAAATATTTTACAAAATAAGTATAACAATTAATTTTTAATTAATTCTTATTTTAGACTATAGTATGGACTATACTATAGACCAGAAAATGGATTACACTGTAGACTAGACTATAGGTTAGACTAAATATTAGGCTATAGACTATTGACAAGACTGTAGACTAGACTGTAGAATAAACTGCAGCCCAGACTATAGACTAGATTGTAAACTAAACTATAGACTAGACTACAGGCTATACTATAGACTACAGTCTAGACTATAGACTAGTACAGTCTAGACTATGGATTAGCATAGTCAATATAATAGACTTTCGATTTGTCTATAGATTGTAGACTAGACTACAGTCTAGACTTTGGATTAGCATAGTCTTTATAATAGACTTTAGATTTGTCTATAGATTAGACTATAGACTAGACTATCGGCTAGAAAACAGACTAGTCAATGGATTAGACTATAGAGTAGACAACAGACTAGACTGGACTAGACTACAGATTATATTATAGGCTAGGCCAGACTGAAGAGTAGACTATAGACAAGACTACAGACTAGACTATAGACTAGACTATAGACTAGACTATAGACTAAACTATGGACTAGACTATAGACTAGATTTTAGACTAGACTATAGACGAGACTATAGTCAACACTATGGTCAAGACTAAAGTCTGTTTTATAAACTATACTGTAGACTAGACTATAGATCAGACTTTATATTAGACTATAGGCTAGACTATAGACTAGACGAAAGACTAGACTATAGACTAGACGGTAGACTAGACTAAAGACCAGACTATAGGCTATACGGTAGACTTGACTACAGACTAGACTATAGACTAGACTATATACTAGACCATAGACTAGACTATAGACTAGACTATTGACTAGACTATAGACTAGACTATAGACTAGACTATAGACTAGACTATAGACTAGACTATAGACTAGACTATAGACTAGACTATAGACTAGACTATAGACTAGACTATAGACTAGACTATAGACTAGACTATAGACTAGACTATAGACTAGACTATAGACTAGACTATAGACTAGACTATAGACTAGACTATAGACTAGACTATACACTAGACTATAGACTAGACTATAGACTAGACTATAGACTAGACTATAGACTAGACTATAGACTAGACTATAGACTAGACTAGACTATAGACTAGACTAGACTATAGACTAGACTAGACTATAGACTAGACTAGACTATAGACTAGACTAGACTATAGACTAGACTAGACTATAGACTAGACTATAGACTAGACTAGACTATAGACTATAGACTATACTATAGACTAGACTATAGACTAGACTATAGACTAGACTATAGACTAGACTATAGACTAGACTATAGACTAGACTATAGATTGACTATAGATTGACTATAGACTAGACTATAGACTAGACTATAGACTAGACTATAGACTAGACTACAGACTAGACTATAGACTAGACTATAGACTAGACTATAGACTAGACTATAGACTAGACTATAGATTAGACTATAGAATAGACTATAGAATAGACTATAGACTAGACTATAGAATAGACTATAGACTAGACTATAGACTAGACTATAGACTAGACTATAGAATAGACTGTAGACTAGACTATAGACTAGACTAGACTAGACTATAGACTAGACTATAGACTAGACTATAGACTAGACTATAGACTAGACTATAGACTAGACTATAGACTAGACTATAGACTAGACTATAGACTAGACTATAGACTAGACTATAGACTAGACTATAGACTAGACTATAGACTAGACTATAGACTAGACCATAGACTAGGCTACAGACTAGACTATAGACTGGACTATAGACTAGACTATAGACTAGTCTATAAACTAGACTATAGACTAGACTATAGACTAGACTAAAGACTAGACTATAGACTAGACTATAGACTAGACTATAGACTAGACTATAGACTAGACTATAGACTAGACTATAGACTAAACTATAGACTAGACCATTGTCTAGACTATAGACTAGACTATAGACTAGACTATAGACTAGACTATAGACTAGACTATAGACTAAACTATAGACTAGACCATTGTCTAGACTATAGACTAAACTATAGACTAGACTATAGACTAAACTATAGACTAGACTATAGACTAAACTATAGACTAGACCATTGTCTAGACTATAGACTAAACTATAGACTAGACTATAGACTAAACTATAGACTAGACCATTGTCTAGACTATAGACTGTACTGTAAACTAGACTAGATTGTAGACTAGATTATAGACTTTACTATAGGCTAGACTATGTTATAGACTAGCTATAGACTAAATTATAGACTAGATTATAGACAAGGCTATAGGCTGGATTGGACTGTAGACTAGAATGTAGACTAGACTATACTCTAAAATTTTAAATTACCTCCCTCCCCAAAACCGAAATTTTTTCATACAAAATATTCCTTTCTAAGAAACCCGATGTCGTTGATCAGTTTACTCATTTACATGATGCTTTAAAGACATATATATATTTTTTTAAATAATACCCATCTCATCATTAATTGTTATTTTTAAAAATTTCATTAAAAATCTAGATGTTTGCCTTTGTTGGTTATAAACATAGGTTCGAACGTTTCATTCATTTTCAATTTATTCATTTGAAGATGTAAGTGAGTGAAGTTAAATATGCCGAGTTAAATATGTAATGACGTAAAGAGTTACGTCATTACATATTTGCAAATATGTCTCAGGTATTTGAAAAATATGGGTTAAATACAAATTTGACATATTTCCAAATATGTTTTTGTATTTTCACCGTATTTATAGCAAAATTTATATTTTTAAATAAATTAAAATTCTCAAATGAAAGGAAATTAATCTCCAACCCTTGCCTTTAAATATACATATTTAAAAAACGTCATGTTTTGACTTTTAACACCCTTTCACAGTAGTTGAAGAATTTTTCGAAAATCTTAAGTTTTACCACCATGAAAGGATGCAAACGGACGGGTCATACCTCAAATGAAATGGAATCGATAGCCCTACCGTTACCTTTCAATACATTTAAAAAAAATTGTTATTTCGATTTTTAGCGAATTTTTTCAAAGATAAAATTTCATATAATTTTAACTTTCGTCCCCACCTAAAGCGATACTGGGGCGGTTCATACCTTAAATTAAGGGGAATCCGTCCCCTTACCGTTACCTACAAAAACATTTTCAAAACGTTAAGTTTTCGATTTTTGACAATTTTTTCAAAGTTAAAATTTCTCAAAATTTTAACTTTCGTCCCCACTAAATGGGTTAATGTGGCGGGTCATACCTCAAATTAAGGGGAATCCCTCCCCTTACCGTTACCTACAAAAACATTTTCAAAAAGTTAAGTTTTCGATTTTTGACAATTTTTTCAAAGTTAAAATTTCTCAAAATTTTAACTTTCGTCCCCACTAAATGGGTTAATGTGGCGGGTCATACCTCAAATTAAAGGGAATCCGTCCCCTTACCGTTACCTACAAAAATATTTTCAAAAAGTAAAGTTTTTGATTTTTGACAATTTTTTCAAAAATAAAATTTCACAAAATTTTAACTTTCGTCCCCACCGAAAGGGTTAATGGGGCGGATCATACCTCAAATTAAGGGGGACTCATACCCCTTCTGTTACCTTTAAAAACATTTTCCAAAAGTTGTAATTTCGATTTTTGGCAATTTTTTCAAAAATAAAATTTCACAAAATTTTAACTTTCGTCCCCACCTAAAGGGTTAATGGGGCGGTTCATACCTCAAATTAAGGGGTATCCGTCCCAATACTGTTACCTTCAAAGACATTTTCAAAAAGTAACATTTTTGATTTTTCACAATTTTTTTAAAGTTAAAGTTTCACAAAATTTTAACTTTCGTCCCCACCTAAATGGTTCATGGGGCGGGTCATAACACAAATTAAGGGGAATCCGTCCCCCTACTGTTACCTTCAAAGACATTTTCAAAAAGTTATTTTTTCGATTTTTGACAATTTTTTTAAAGTTAAAATTTCACAAAATTTTAACTTTCGTCCCCACTAAATGTGTTAATGGGGCGGGTCATACCTCAAATTAAAGGGAATCCGTCCCCTTACCGTTACCTACAAAAACATTTTCAAAAAGTTGAAATTTCGATTTTTGACAATTTTTTAAAAAATAAAATTTCACAAAATTTTAACTTTCGTCCCCAACAAAAGGGTTAATGGGGCGGATCATACCTCAAATTAAGGGGGACTCATACCCCTTCTGTTACCTTTAAAAACATTTTCAAAAAATATTCTTTTTGATTTTTTACAATTTTTTCAAAGTTAAAATTACACAAAATTTTTACTTTCGTCCCCACCAAAAGGGTTAATGGGGCGGGTCATACCTCAAATTAAGGAAAATCCGTCCGCGTACTGTTACCTTCAAAGACATTTTCAAAAAGTAATATTTTTGATTTTTGACAATTTTTTCAAAAATAAAATTTCACAAAATTTTAACTTTCGTCCCCACCTAAAGGGTTAATGAAGCGGATCATACCTCAAATTAAGGGGGACTCATACCCCTTCTGTTACCTTTAAAAATTAAATTATTATTAAATTAAATTATTACGTTATATCAATAATGAATTAGACTTGTATAAATATTTTTTTCATTGTCTATAATGCTTGATTTTAAAAAGAAAAAAAATAAAATCATTATCCGGAAAGAATCCTATAATACTTTTGCTTTAAGATATTGATTATCAAATTCTTAACATTTTTTTGATAAAATTTATTTTTTATTTAAATATTCTCTTGTTTTAATTATTTCTTATTTGTTGTTACAAAGATGACATTTAAATACGTCTTTAGTTGGTAAATAATATCTTTCATAGCATCCCTTGTCAATACCTCTGGTACAACTGAGGCATTTTAAAAACGATTGTTCGTTACTGTGACAATGAAGGCAATTTAATTCAGAATTCCCAAATTTAATAAGATCCGTTTTCATAACTGATCTGTATTTGTTTGGATTTATTATATTTTCTAGAGACGTATTTGTTAGCAATGCTTCTGTTAGTTGACAACAAATAATTCCACAATTATAACCATCAATTTGTTTGTAATGTTTCACAATATTATATTTCCATTCTTTAATATTTTCTAAATTTACATTATTTAAAAATATTTGAAATTGTTTTTTTACGGTTTCTTCATTAGCGATTTGAGGATCAATAAAATAAAATTCTTTTGTTAATAAATTTAGATAAATAAATGTATAATGTGTATTCTTATATATAGGTATAATTACATGTTGTATATTTTTATTGAAATTTAAAATTTCATGTTTGTTATGTGAACAATTATTAAAAATTGCCATGCCTACTTCACATGACAAACATGTAGCATCTTTAATATTGTGTTTCAGAAATAATATTGTTATATATATTTCTATAACATTGTTGTAAATTAATTTTCGGGGATTAAGGCATTGAAATTCTATTAGTGTTATGTAATTTGAAAAAAATGGACTATGTTGTTCTAGTGATCTAAAAACTGAGCTATAATCAAATAAAATAATATCTGTGTTACTTAATATTTCCGGAACTTTAATTTTACTTAATAATTTTTCCTCTTCGAATTCGACAGCATTGGCCTCTTTCTTACTTAGCAGCTTCCGACTTACCGATTCCTTTATTGTTTTAGGCGTTCTTTTCCATGTGTCTTTTATAAGTTTCAATTTTTTATTTGGTTTTGATTTTGACGTGTTTATATTATATTTCAATTTTATTTCGTTTATTTTAGCGTGTATGTATTTTTTTGATTTACGGATGTATATGCTCGGCCTTACATATCGTTTACGTTCTAATGTTATATTTTTAGTTATATGGAAGTAACCTTCTGCTGGGCTGTTTGATATTCGTGTCTTATTTTTAGTTTCTACCTTTTTCCCAATAATGTTACTCCACAATGGCGCAAAAGGAACATATTTTTTTAAAATGAAATTTAGGTAGTTGATATTTTTTAGCTCATTATCTCCTTCTTCATCGTTTTCATCCATTTTGACGCTGTTGTTTATAGATTGCCCTTTAGTATAAAATGGACTTTTTTTATATAGAGCTTTAGGATATATGTCTTTGGTGGTATCTCCGAAGTTGTCTCGTTGTTCATCCATTTCTACATACTTCATTTTATTTTTGGCCTCTAAAACTTTTTTGTCAACTGATGATGTTTTTAAAATTAAACAAACATTTCTAAGCCATGTCCAGAATTCTTTAACATCTCCAATATTTAGACCATTAATTATCATCCTCTTATAAAATTTACGTTGCGCTTCATTTTTCGCATAATGGTCGATATCTTTCATACAAATTTTGATATAATGGCAGTAACATATTTGTATTATAACAAAATTCAACGGTAATTTCATCGAGCCATCGCATATTTTATAACATTTTATTAGGTATGTTGCTACGTCAGTATTGTTGAATGACCTTATAAGGGATTTTATGATTGCCCAGCTAAAGTCGCAGCAAATTCTTCTACTGAGAGGCCATTTAATTTTTTTCAACCCACAAAACACTTTTACCTCCATTATAAAACGACTAATGTCATCCTCATATTGCCTTGCGATAAGCGCCTCTGCGACAGGGAGGAGTATATCATCAACATGAAGAACAAAAGAGTATAGAAAAACGCTACTGGTATCGTCGTCTATTTGTTTAATAATGGATCCTGTTGCATCAAAGAAAAGTGTGTTTCGACTTTTTTGCATTAAATTCCTACCATCGTTCAAAATTCTCAATTGGGTTTCAGAAAATAAGTATATTTCTTGAGGGATGGCAATTTTTTGAATAAATTGTTTCCACTCCTTATCTCGCTGCATTAGGATCAAGTCGACTGCCATATCCTCGTCTCTATTAAATTGTTTAATTATTTCACTTTTCATCTTTTTAATAGTGTTTTTTGTAGGACACTTTCCCTTGAGTTCTTCTGATTTGTTAATAAGTAAACTGTTCCTGTAATTGGATGGCAGCTTATGCTTTAACTCGGATTTTGCCACGTTCCTCGAGTATGCCCGAATTTGTTGGCATTTCGGGTCGCAGGAGTGTTTTATTATACTTTTGTTACTGAACACCTTCACTTCAATAGGTGAACTTTGAAGATTCATTTCGAATTTATACTTTCTGCACTTTTCGTATATGCATTTGCAATAAATTCGTAATTTTTGTAATTCTTTTGTATAACCGTGACTAGAAATGTTAATAAAACAGTCGGAGTTTATGGTTTTGAACTGTAGTTTTATCATGTCTTCAACACATTTTGTGAAATCTTTTATATCAGATATCTGGTTTCCTTTTATAAAGTACTCTTCGAGATATAGCATTTGGTGTTTTGATAAAAAAAAATCACCAGCGTGAAATGGATACCCACTAACATTAGTTTGGTTTATTTCGTTTTCATCTTTATTACAAGCTGTTAAAATAGAGGCAGATGTAGGCACACTTTTCTTTGACAATATTATGTATTCATCTATTTTTATATCTTCGTCTGTGGTGTGAACGATTTCCGATATATCCACACGGGTTGAGGAGGAAGCATTTATAAGTACTGAAGATTCATCAAATGAATTAATGTTGGAATTATCTTTGGCAATTGTATTTGTTTCCTTTATTTGAATCGAATTTTCACAATTTTCCAATATTTGAAAAAAATCTTTATCGGAATTGGTCTCATGTGTTGTAGATTCTTGAATTGAATTTGACGATAAGGTTTTGTTTGATATAATTGGTTTAATGATTTCCACCGAGATGACATGGATTTTTGAATTTTGCTGTTGTTCTAGTAACTCACATACCCTATTGTTGACATCAACTTGCGTTTTAACTATAATGAAAAATATTGCAAAATAACAAGTTAGAGTGTTATATTCGGCTGAGCCGAAACTTACGTACCCTCCGCCTATTAGCTAGTTTTATATGAATGAAAAGCTTTTACAGTCCCATTTTTGTTAATAAAAACAACATTTGAGCCTTATTTTTTATTGATATCATAAAATGGTCATAAGAAATCATTATAAAACAAAACAAAGATTTTTTGAGGCTCGGCAAAATTTTGAAGAAAACATGTAAAATTGTGTCCCCCTTAGGATTTTTTTAAGATCTTATGACATAACACGGTATAGCTTCAGATGGGTAACTCAAGCACCATGGTGAAGGGTATATAAGATTCGGAATATAGCGCTCATACTTGTGTAAAGAATTTTACACTTACCAGGAAAATTTTGGCATTTATTGATATTATTGTTGCGTTCTTTATCGAGATCCATTTCATGGTAATTTTTTACTATTCCTTGGTGAGTTTCACTCAGATCCATTTCTTGGTGGCTTTCAACCAATTCGATCTCTTGGTGGGCGTCAAACAATTCTATTTCTTGGTGGGCGTCAACCAATTCCATTTCTTGGCGGGTTTCAACCAATTCGATTTCCTGGTGGGTTTCAGCCGATTTTATTTCTTGGACGGTGTCAACTAATTCGATTTCTTGGT
>NC_060950.1:16349303-16355627 GCF_022045245.1 Lucilia cuprina
TCATATGCTGTTTGATATAATCTGTAACCATACACTTATAAATTTTTGTCCTTGGGTAAATATTTTTGTATATTTCAAGCAAATATATTAAAAATTTAACTATTATTCATATAAATTAAAAATAGGTTTTTTGTTATCAGGACAGTATTGGCAATAAAGTAGTAGTGCGGTATTTTGCCGCCCAAAAATAGTGATACATATGTATGTATGTATATTAAGGTTATAACTATTTTTGGGCGGAGAAATACCACAATACTACCTTATTGCCAATACTGTCCTGATAACAAAAACCTAATTTTTAAGTCAATTTGGTGCAAAAACTTCCCGCACCGAAAGCAATTTCTAAAATATTTTTGTTCGTATTTTTTACTAAAAATATTTTTATAATTTTCATATAAATTTATACTTTTATTTAAAATACGCAATATTATCGCGATTTATTAAAAATTTCGTAATAGAGTTTTAAAGAACAATATTTTCTTTAAGATGTCACATTATCTTAAAGAAAATATTGTAAAATGTTGCGCAATATATTTATTTTGCTCATTTAGAAAAAGTAATATTTATACAAAACTTCATCGCGTTTTATGCGGGAACATTTTCCACGATCGCGAAAAAATAATATCATATTCCGTAAATGTGTTCATGAGCTACAAAGTCTTGCTATGGTATTTTTGTTATTTGCAAAAATTGCAAAATGTTATAACACTAATGTACATATAATGTGCGACTTGATAAAATAGCTAACACAAGATTGGGGAGAAAGTGGGATTCGATAAATGAAAGTAAAATACAAGCTAGATAATATGCAATAATTGAAATTAATTACATTAATAAATTATAAAAACCAAAAAGTTTTCCGAAAAAATTTTTTAATACTTTTGCTATCGCATACCTATAAACGTTTGATACTAAATGAAAAGGGCGATTAGAAGACCTTTCATATGATACCAAATATTAGTACATATATTTTATGAAAAAAATCATAAAAATCTGAAAAAGGAACTTTTCATGTAGCTCACCAAATATTGAAGACCAAACATTTTGAGAAATGATCAAATTTTCGACGGAAACATCAAACATTTTACTTATATACATATATTAGGGGGGTTTCAAAATCGAATAAACATGAAAATTTTGTTTATTCTAAGGTATCATTCTCAAACAAAACGGTATTTTGTTTATTTTTATTCCTTTGTAATTTTGTAAAAATTTTAAACTATTACGAACAAATGTTATATGTTCAATATTTTTGAACTAGCACAAAAATCGTTTATACGTCATTAAACTGACCTCTCAAAGCCCATCAGTACCTCGTTTTTTATCCATACAAACAGAGCAACCTTAACATACATACATTTATGTCGCTATTTTGTATCAAAAAACCTACTCAATGTGAAGTTTTTTTTATGTAGTGTTTTAGGGTGCTGCTACTTACACTGTTTAAAAAATAACAACAACATAACGCTCACGTCACATTCATTATCATGCGAGTGTATGTGTATGTACAAATAGAGATTTGTAATACAAAAGGAACCAATCAACTCAAAGATCACTCTTATATGCTTTCTTACCCTCTCACACATTAAAAAAAATTACAAAAACAATTGGAGATCAGATTATTTTGTTTGTGCTTTTTTAACAATTACATACTACACACTTCTTTAACACACATACGAGTACATACATTTTTGCAGAGAAAAAAAACAGAAATTTTATGTTGGCTGCGCCGAAAAAATTGCATGGTAACATAAAATGTATTTCTTTGTAATAATTCCTCTGCGAGACAGACTGGATGAAAGAGGACTATCATAAAAAGAGAACTTACTAGCATACATACATTCATATGTATTTATGTATATATATATATATATTTTATAAACAATATACATTATAGAAATGTGCAGGCCAATGCTATCGCCATGCTGATTTTTTTGGTTTGTTGTGCATAGATTTTACTTTTATTTAATTTATAAAAAATCCATTTGAAGACAAAAGGATTAAGAGATAAATACATATGTATTTAGAGAGAAAAAAATTAATTTTTGTTGTGTTATGTTCTGTATTGTTTTTTATTTTAATAAGAAATTGAGAAAACAAAGAGAGAAATATTTTTGTAAACTTTTTTTAAAGTTTGTCATACAGTATGCCAAATACCAGTGATGGAAAATGTGATTTTGTTTCAGTATCAAAACATATTTCTGAGGGTACTTTTTTTGATCTCTGAGTACTAAAATATTTTTTTTTTTGGTAATTTTTTAAATAGGTTTTATTATCCCGTAATTGTACTTTGTAAATATGTACATATGTTAAATTTAAAGCAGTAATGATACAATTTGTTATATTTTAATAAATCCTGTCTTCAGGCCAATAATTATTTACTTTAAAGTCTTATACCCTTATTTTGTAAAACACTTCACCTTGCGTTGAAAATATTTTCATATAAATTTTTGAAAATACAAAAACAATTTATATGAAAAATTAAGTGAAGTGAGGGGAAGCGAATTACAAAATAACCCCCGTTTTTGACCAAAAATTTCTTATATTTTTATATTAGATAGAAATTGAGTCCTTCGAGTTTCTATCATTTGGAAATATTTATAATTACTAATAATAGGGACTTTTTTTAATCACTGGATTTATTTTGGATTTATTTTATTTCAAGAAAAAAAAACTATCTTTGGAGGCTGAAATTTATTTTTGGTCATTATTATCTAAAAATACACTGTATAAGCTAATAGAAGGTCAAAGAAAAACTAATTTTAGTGCAAAAATGGCGGTTCTGTAGCTAAAAAAAGTAAATTCAATTTGGATTTATTAAATCCAAATTGATAGTTAGATTTTGCTAATTTCAATATGGCAATGCTTTGTATTCATAGAACAAAACCAAAATAATTTTAAAATAAATTAATTATTTTATTTTGATATTCACCAATAGATGGCAAATATTTTTTAAAATGTTTAAAAATAGTAAAATAAAACAAATTCCTGTAACTAAAATATCGCACACATGATATTTCAGTGCAAACACCAATTTTTGCAACAAATTGTTACAAATTTTATGGAAAATTTTTAATTTTCATATTAAATTTTTAAATAGCTCCATCTGTTGGCCGCTGCTGTCATTATGATTTGAAACCATTACGATTAAAACCTTTTGCCTTAACCACCTGACGTACAGTGCAAGAACTAAAATTCGGATTTAATAAATCCAATTGTTTAAAAAATGTTGCTAATAATAACTAATTAGTTTTAAAGTAACATATTTTTTCAAAATTCGTAGAATTTCAAATTTGAAATTTTAAAGATACTTTGAGAATAAATTTTAAAGATACTTTGAATTTTAAAGATACTTTGCCATCCCTGCCAAATACTCAAATTTGCAAAGCATTATCAAAACAAAAGCAACAAAATAAAAATATTACATTTAGATGCTTAACAGCATTGTTTATTAAATAACAAACACCATTTGTAAAATCAAAAACACAATTTGCAAAAACGTATTTTTCAATAAATTCTTTGCTTTTAATTTCTGAATGCAAGTGTAAAAAAATGTATGCTCTTTCCTTTAAAAAAAGTTTACAAAAATATTTCTCTCTTGTTTTCTCAATTTCTTATTAAAACAAAAAAACTATGCAGAACATAACAACAAAAATAAATTTTTTTTCTCTCAAAATACATATGTATTTATCTCTTAATCCTTTTGTCTCCCAATCAGTGTTGGCATATAATTTTTGAAGAAAATTTTTTATTTTTAAGAAAAAAACTTTTTTCAATAAAAAATCTTTTTATGTGCTACAATTACAAAATATATTTTGTAATTGTAGTACACTACAGAAAAATTAGTTAAAATTGAGGAATTTTAAACGGCTTAATGGAAATTGGTACAAAACTTTAACATCAGTAGTAAGGGATTCGAAAGGCGAAGATTACTACTCTAGTATGGTGAACCAATGTACAAAATGTCCACAATAACGTAAAAGTGCATTGCGTCCCTAATGTCTAATCTAAGAGATTAAAGGTCATCAGTACCGATCAAAGTTTACAGTTTTTAGGAATATCTCCCATATTAATGGTATAAAATATTATTTTATTAATGGGTTTTTTCAAAAACCTTTTTTTATTGGGACAAAACTTAAAAACTTTTTTGAATCTCAAAAAACTTGCAAAAAAAGGGAAAACTTGACGTATGGTAACACTGCTCCCAATGATAATGAATGTGATGTGAGCGTTATGTTGTTGTTACTTTTTAAACGGTGTAAGTGAAGGTTTCTTTTATACACTGTTTAAAAAATAACAACAACATAACGCTCACGTCACATTCATTATCATGCGAGTGTATGTGTATGTACAAATAGAGATTTGTAATACAAAAGGAACCAATCAACTCAAAGATCACTCTTATATGCTTTCTTACCCTCTCACACATTAAAAAAAATTACAAAAACAATTAGAGATCAGATTATTTTGTTTGTGCTTTTTTAACAATTACATATTACACACTTCTTTACCACACATACCAATACACAAATTTTTGCAGAGAAAAAAAAAAAACAGAAAATTAATGTTGGCTGCGCCGAAAAATATGCATGGTAACATAAAATGTTACTAAAACATTATATAAAAAACCTTCACATTGAGTAGGTTTTTTATACAAAATAGTGATGTTGCTGTGTGACGTATATACACATAAATACAGACCAGGGTGTACTGAATACAAGGTGACATCACTAGCCCAACTGATCATAGTTTACACTTATTTATATAGACTTGTATACAGGATTAAACCGCACGTTTGTCAAACTCTATATAAAAAAAATTGACAATCGTGCGGTTGCTCTCGAGTGCTGGTACCTTGTTAAGTATACCGTGATGCAGACATACATGTTGTTTAGAAATGAAAAGCACAAAGTATACAGAGGTGTCAATTTTGACAGTTCAAACACACTAAAATCGGCTTTTTTTGAAATGGTACGGTAGAAAGAGAAAATTCATTTTTGTGTTTAATACAGACAGTGCGTTAAAACAAACAACACTATATAAGGCTATTTTGTAAACAAAACAGGAAAGCAAAAGAAAATAAGCAAAATGAAAATAAATTTTGTGCAAAATTTTAAAATGTTTTAAAAAGTTTTAATTGTATATAAAATTATATATAAAATCATTTTTATTAAAAATAGCCTAAATGATTAATATCAAAATAAATGAATTTCTCAAAATCAACGAAAAATTTTTACTCAGTCATAGAGGGTTAAGTTGTTTTTATCAGAAATTTTTCAAAATAAACGAATAAAATAAAAGTTTTAAAAATTTCGTTACGTACCCATGGCTTTGTAATAATTTGTTTCTATTATTTTTTCCAATACCTATTTCAGTTAAATCCAAAATTTTCCTAAGTCCGAAAAGGTATAATTCCTGAATAGCAGATGAAAGTATACATATAGCTTTCATTTGAGATATTATTCATCAAACTCTGATATATAGTATTACAGAAATTTGATTTTCCATTTTTTTACAAATTCAGTCGATTTTTTAAGGATATGTGCAAACATTTTTTAAACTTCTTTATATTTTTAATTAAGGACACAATTTCTTATATTTTTAACCAATGCCAAATATCGTACAGTGGGACAAAATACGGGACAATTTTAAAAATAGTAAATTGGGTACTTTGAAACCCTATGTAGCTAGTATTATTTAATATTTTATTAATAATTAAATTTGTTAGGATATTGACGATATCGGACCAAAAACTTTATAACATGAAATTTTCTTATTTCTGCAAATATTTTGTTTAGTCCACTTCATAGTTTTTGAACAAAGCTACTGAGAAAAGTACCACCAAAATTTTCAAAAGAATACTACTATGTAAAAGTCTATTGTGAGTGAGCATTAAAAGAACTTCCGGAAGAGAAATGATTTTTACTTTTATAAAACTGAGCTGAGTCAATTTTGAAAATGAGTTGTTTACTTTAAGGTGGGTGTAGAAAATTAAGAGACATGAGGTAAAAAGATGTTAGTTTTTCTGAGTTCTTTCCGGGAATTCATAATAAATACATATGAATAGATAAATTATTCTTAAAGTATGTAGTTCTAACAACACTGAGATAAAGACTTATGAGGAGTCGAATATTGCAATATATTTTGTTTTTTTTTTAGGATTATACACAACCTGAAAATCAGTTTAATTTATTTATAAACTGGTGTATGAATATGAAATACAACAAATTAGCAGAAGAAATTAAAAAAATAAAATCAGGTAATTTAAAAAATAAAAATAGTTTGACGGTGTAATAATTTGTATAATTTTTACATTGAAGATTT
>NC_060950.1:16355727-16357371 GCF_022045245.1 Lucilia cuprina
TAGATAGATAGATAGATAGATAGATAGATAGATAGATAGGTAGATAGATAGATAGATAGATAGATAGATAGATAGATAGATAGATAGATAGATAGATAGATAGATAGGAATGATATGCAATTAAATAAAATATCGCACATGCTCTATCTTGGAATTTAATGTCATGATATAGCCCCATGTAAACTAGCTGGTAGTCATTTTAAAAAGTTAAAAATTTTAATCTTGGTAAAATTCCAAGAAAGGAATGAAGAATTAACTTAATTCTTCATTTAAAGATTTCCTTACAATAAACATTATTTAAAGAAAAAGTTTTCTTCTCTCACTTTGCAACAAATTGTAATAATAAATTCCAAACTTTCTATTGTCTGAAAAGCTACGTTTTTTTGTCTTCTTAAATTTTAATGTTTTAACTCCTGGTTTAATGGCTTTTGTCTAATACCAAATTTGTCGATTTGGGTTAGACAATTCTATGATGAAAGGCAGACAGACAGTTGGTTTTGAGTGAGTGTTGATGTGAGATTTGGCGTGGTACATAACTTTTACAATTGCTGTTGTTTATGTCTACTAGGATGTTTTTGTTTAGACTGTTAGAGAAAAGTTTTTACTTTCTTAAATCACCTTATATGGTCAATTGTCTGCTTTTTTTGTTTGTTTGTTGAAAGCAAAATATATATTTGCTAAGTTTTATTTTTTCCAATTTTGCGAAAGTTGTTGTTTACAGAATTTTAACAATTTCTTTCTTTTAATGTTTATTTGGAGCTTTTTTCTCTGTAAACTGTGTTTTTTACATTATCTTATCAAAAAGAAAATTTCTCGTTTTGTTGTTTTTTTGCCATACGGAATCAGTTATTTTGACTGATATGGCTTTGAAATGAAATTTTTGTTTGAATTAGTGTTATTTTTTTCTTTTATTTTTTATTTTTATCTAGAGTTTATTATCATTTAATGTGGTATTTTTATGAAAGCTTTTCCTATTTTAAATGCAAACAAACTTTTAATACTTTTTATAAGGAGGATTTGTGAAAGCAAATCCTAACATTTTTAAACTTAACATTTGATTTTATAGTCACTCGTCTCAGTGAATTCGATCAGAAGGCTTTTAATGAAGTATATCCTATATTGAGCCACTTTTCGAAAATCTCAGGTATAGGGTAGCTGATGATCGGTTAAAATTGCCCTCAATTTCTAATTTGTCTATCAACGACCTTCAGGTATTTAATACTCATTAGTGGACAATTATATCTTTCTGTAAACAATTTTAATTTGATAAACATTTTCAAAGTGAAATCATGATACTATTTTGGGAACATTAATTATAAATTTTAATCAAAGTAATTGATGGATTTGTTTGAAAGCTTTTAATGGAAATTTTTTTGTAGCAAAATGTAGTTGATAAATTCGAAAAAAATCGATATCTGGATTATGTCGAATTCGGTTTCAGCACTGTTTAATTTAAATTATATTTATGTTCTTTTATCATAGTTCTAATTCATTTCTTGTTCAGTTCTAGTTCAGTTTTAGTTCACTTCTTGTTCGGTTCTAGTTCAGTTCTAGTTTAGTTCTAGTTCAGTTCTAGTTCAGTTCTAGTTCAGCTCTAGTTCAGTTCTAGTTCAGTTCTAGTTCAGTTCTAGTTCAGTTCTAGTT
>NC_060950.1:16357471-16358998 GCF_022045245.1 Lucilia cuprina
CTATCTATCTATCTATCTATCTATCTATCTATCTATCTATCTATCTATCTATCTATCTATCTATCTATCTATAATATATACATATGATCTATTTCCGATCTATCTTTGACGATCTCAGATCTATCTTTCATCTATCTCGGAGCTATCTTTGATCTATCTCGGAGTTATCTTTTATCTATCTCGGAGCTATCTCTGATCGATCCCTGATCAATCTCAGACCTATCTCTGATCTATCTCCGATCTACAAATAGCTGATTTATCTCAGAAATTGTTCTGATCTTTATCTAATCTATATTTCATCTATCTCTGATATATCCCCGATATATCTATACCTGATCTATCTTTAAACAATCCCCGATCTTTCCCTGATCTATCTCTGATCAAACTCTAATCTAATTCTTCTATATTCCTAATCTATACCTAATCTAATTCTAAACTATCTCTTATCTAGCTCTGATCTATCTCTTTATCTTTTTATTTCTCTTACATTATCTTAAAGTACTTGTGATCATTTTTAAAAATATATAACAACTTTTATAAATTAATTTTATTGTAGTTGTTTAACACTCATTCTTCTTAAATATTGAAAATTCAATTGAAGACAAATCAATTGAAAACAAATCAACTGATTGTGGTTATTTTTAGCACTCAAGTACTTAAAATATGTTCAATAAATAGATTTGTAAAGAATCGTTTGTTCATTTTTGATCTCCTTATTTGTTTGACGCTTTTAATTTTTTTTTATTACTTATGAAGAACATAAATATTGTATGTAATTTTTTCAATTGAAAAGAGGCCTGCTGTGAAAGAAAGAAACAATTAAATTATGCAATGGAAGTTTTTTATTTAAGAGTTCTATATTGAAAATAATAAAAAAATGGAGTTGTCAATTGCTAAGGCAATTAATTGTTGCAATTTATATGTGTATGCAAGGGAATTTCCAAGATTTTCTAGAAATTCGCAAATAAATATCTCTAATATAGAAGTTTATTGAAAAAAAAAAAATAAGATGAATATCTGTTAAACCAAAGTTAACTTGAAAATTTGATCTCCATTAAACCACACTCTGCTGTCAAATTTACAAATTGTTGAACTAAGCTGATGTTCAGCTTTAAAGTTCAATGACATTTCCTTTGGAAATTATCAAATTTAAGCCTCTTCAAACATAAATTTTTAAATCAAGCTTTTCACTATTTTTGATGACTTCAAAACTTCATAACAAAAATTCGTAAAACGTATTAATCAAATCAATATATTTTGTGAAAAATTTCAATATAAATATTTTTTGACTAAAAGCAAATACATATACATTTAAATTAATATTAATAGACATACATAACAATTGATAACAATAAATGCGCAAATTACATCGATAAACATGATGGAATTACGTGATTATGACGCATTTGACACCACATCTTCAAAGTGAGTGAAGATAAATATGCCGAGTTAAATATGTAATGACGTAAAGAGTTACGTCATTACATATTTGCAAATATGTCTCAGGTATTTGAAAAATATGGGTTA
>NC_060950.1:16359098-16360877 GCF_022045245.1 Lucilia cuprina
ACTAGAACTGAACTAGAACTGAACTAGAACTGAACTAGAACTGAACTAGAACTGAACTATAACTGAACTAGAACTGAACTAGAACTGAACTAGAACTGAACTAGAACTCAACTAGAACTGAACTTGAACTAAAACTTAATTAGCAGGGAATTATTACTAAACTAAAACTGCCTTAGAACAAAACTAAAAGTAAAATGGAACTAAACTGGGCTCGTAGGACCATTTAACAAGTAAGTTATACAATATTCACGTTTATAATGTAAACTTTTATAATCTATCCTAATTTGTTTTCATACCTTTAAATCTATTTCAAAACATTAACAAATGTCAGGGTTTTGTTATTTATTTTGTAAACAATTTAAAACACAAAATGCAAGTAATATTGAATTTCTAAAAAAAAGTTTACTTTATGAAATATGCAATATGTTTTTATTATATAATTGACGTCATAAAAGTACTATAAGAAATCTTAATATATTATGCCATAAAATTGTAACAGTTTTCTCAAATCGCCCATTTTAAATTTGCAGTAATGCTGATAAAATTTGATTAACATTAGATATACGCCAATTTTAGTTAGACTAGTGACGCAAAATATTTAATAAACTGTAGGTGTAAACAGACTAAACTAATTAAAATTACAAGTCACTTTTATATTCGAATAAAACAAAGTTATTTGCAAATTTTTAAGACACCTATGGTGTGTGTCTTGAATAGATATTGCTGCTTTTAAAGTGCAGACACAATAATTGTGTTTAATAAAGATTGAAAAATATAAAACAAAATAATAATAGAACTTTCTATAGAAGATCATATAATGATTATTAATTCGTAGTGAAAACAAAAATATTTTGTTTAAATAAGAATTCTTAACCTTGCAAGATTGACAACTAATAAATTTACTGATAACTTTGTCTCAAAATTCTTCATAAAATTATGATGCAATAATTTAATAATATTGAAATGAATGTCATGATGTGACTCGAGTAATGATCATTACAACTTCCGAAAATTACTGATTCAAACCACCATGTTTTTACTTGTGCTTTAAAATGTTTTCAAACGTAATTCTGAACATGTTTTAACAATATACATATATATTTTTTTTATAAATTTAATTTATATTAAATAATATTTTTATCTCATTTGTAACATGAAGTCATTTTGCAAAAATTTTTCTTATCACAACTAATTTCTCCAAATGACTCATTACAAGGAAATAAAATAAAGTATTTAGAAAAAGTATAGAAAGAAATACGTTTGAAAATAAAGAAATATATTTTGTTTTTTTACCACAAAACAATAATAGATTAAAATAATTTACAATCTAAGTTTTATTTCGTAGAGAAACAATGGCAAATAAAATGCTGATAGAACAATAGAAGAAAAATTATTATAATCAATAACAAAAGATCAGTATTTTAATAATAATCGGGGAATTCTAAATGATTATTATCTAAGTTTGTTTGAGTCTTGAACTAGAGATGAAATAGATCAGAATTAGAACTGAACTATAACAGAACTAGAACTGAAATAGAACTGGACGAGTAATAAACTGGAACTAAACTAGAACTAAACTAGAACTGAACAAGAAAGGAATTAAAACTGAACTAGCACTGAGATAGAACGGAACTAGAACTGAACTAGTTAGTACTGAACTAAAACTAAACCAGAACTGAACTAGAACTGAACTAGAACTGAACTAGAACTGAACTAGAACTGAAGTAGAACTGAAGTAGAACTGAACTAGAACTGAACTAGAACTGAACTAGAACTGAA
>NC_060950.1:16360977-16363477 GCF_022045245.1 Lucilia cuprina
CAGTTCTAGTTCAGTTCTAGTTCAGTTCTAGTTCAGTTCTAGTTCAGTTCTAGTTCAGTTCTAGTTCAGTTCTAGTTCAGTTCTAGTTCAATTCTAGATCAGTTCTAGATCAGTTCTAGTTCAGTTCTAGTTCATTCTAGTTCAGTTCTAGTTCAGTTCTAGTTCAGGTCTAGTTCAGTTCTAGTTCAGTTCTAGTTCAGTTCTAGTTCAGTTCTAGTTCGGTTCTAGTTTAGTTCTAGTTCAGTTCTAGTTCAGTTCTAGTTTAGTTCTAGTTTAGTTCTAGTTCAGTATTAGTTCAGTTCTAGTTCTATTCTGGTTTCAGTTCTAGTTCAGTTCAAGTTCAGTTCTAGTTTAGTTCTAGTTTAGTTCTAGTTTAGTTCTAGTTTAGTTCTAGTTTAGTTCTAGTTTAGTTCTAGTTTAGTTCTAGTTCAGTATTAGTTTAGTTCTTGTTCTATTCTGGTTTCAGTTCTAGTTGTCCTCTAGTATATTTCTAGTCCAGTTTTTTGCCCATTTTAGTACAGTTAAGTTTCCTTTATTAAAGCTTATTTTATGAATTCATCATTTTACCCTACTGCATCCAATCTGATATTTTAATTAAATATTCATAAATTGCATTGAATATCAAGTTTTAGATTTTAACTAATTTACATTTAAAACTAATGAGTTTTTGTAGGCATTTTTTTTCTCTTTGGAAGAAAAACATGTTTTTTTTCAAAGTTTTATATTTTTTATTGACACATGCAATAAAATGCATAATAATTTGTTGCAATATTTAAATTTACATAAATTATATAATGTATGTTAAAAGTGTGTGTGTTTTTAAATATTTGAAAGTAATTTTAGTTTTTTGTTAATTTGAAATTTATTTATTTTAGAAATGTCTAAGATGAATGTGAAAAAAATTAAAATTGTTAATAGAAGTATAAATAAATTATGTGAAAATTGGCAACATAGCAAATGGTTGTGGGCTAGACTGACTGTTGGCTAGATCATAAAAGTTCTTTATCATTGAATTCAAAGGCTTAAAACAAATAAAATTTATATCACTTTAAATATCTATCAGATCAAAACAAAGTTATAAATTTTTTTTCATTTATTATTGCTAATAGAGTAATAAAACTTTTATAACCTTTTATTGAAAACAAAGTCATTGTTTCCAACTAAATATTAAATGAAATTAAAAAAGTTATCAATTATTAGCCAGTTATTATAAAAATAACACTTAATTGTTATTATTTTAAGTTAAACGTCACATACTATCCATTTCTAACTGTCTGTCTATCCGCTCCTTTTTAAAAAGACATGTTTTAAAATAATTTTTCTTTTCGGAAAAACAAAAATAAAATTACAACCCATGTGGCCATTGAATGCTACTTGTACTAAGTCATACTTTGTTTAATAATCATAATAATTCTTCTCAATTATCGGCAAAAGTTCAAACAAGTTTAAAGCGATTATTTACTTTTGACGTCAATCTACGTGATCACTTGTAAAAATAAAAACGTTTTAATTATTTTCAAAATTTTTAATTTACGATCATTATCTTGATTGTTTATTTTGAAAAATGAAATAATAAACTTTATGTTTTGAGAAATAAAAACTAATTATTTATTATTTTATTTGCTATAATGTTTTACGCTAATTATCTGTCTAATTTTAAATAATTTTCTACATGATGTCACAACTTTTTATCTATGAGGTGAGATTTATTGTTTTATAAAGAATCTTGAGTCATTAATAATATTATAAAATATTATAAAAATAGATATTTGTTTAAGAGTTGTTGTGACGTAGTTTTTTTTAAATCGAACTTTAGCATAGAGTTTGTAAAAAGTTGATTTTCTTTGTTTAAAGAAGTTTGGCAACATATCAAGTGGTTGTTGCCTTTGCTATAACAGTAAATTAGAATATCTTCTACAAGAGATATAACAACTGCTGGTATGATTAATCAGTTATATTGTACATTTTGATTAGTCTATATGTTAATTCATAAAATAGTCAATAGGCTAATCCATGGACTAATCAACAGTTTAACCCATACGCTAGTCAACAGCCTAATCCCTAAACTACTCAATTGTGTAGTTTTGTTAATAAGTTTAAGGGTTTGATTATATATATTTTTTCTTTTACAATAATGTCGTATAGGCGAAATCGCATTTCAATTGATTTTTCTATTAATTTACTTACATTGTATTATCGAATTTAGTTTAATATTATGACATTTTACATTTTCGGAAAATGAGGTAAATGTGCCAGAAGGTTACAACTTGCAATTGTTCTGTAGCTTTTGTGTGGGTTGCCCATTATCTAATCTGGTTGTAATCTTTGTCATTAAAACCTTTTAAAGGTTTGCTGATTTTGTTTTGTTTTTTTTCGGGTGGTAGAAAATTATAACAATAAGTTTTTTAGTTAACAGTAATTTAATTTTAAGATCTATTGATCCGAAAACTAACTTTTAAATTTACTCAATATTTTTTCCTTTTATCTCTTTTTAGGTATG
>NC_060950.1:16368477-16373185 GCF_022045245.1 Lucilia cuprina
GCTTACATTCAAGTGAAGGCTGGCCCCACATAATCGCCTACACATGTACATACATAAATTGCATATATTACATTTGCGTAGTTTTACGTACTTGGACATTGTTCTTGTTTACATTTTCAAACAATTAATTTTACAGTTTATGTTGTTTTTTCTAGACTTGGCATAAAAACCTCTAAACTAAATACCAACAACCCTCTCTAAATGTAAAAAATATATATATACACTTTTTAAATTTATATATAAAAATTTCTTGAAAAAATAACATTACACATTCACACAAAAACAACATGTCAATGTGTCTGTCACACTATTTTTTTTACATTATTAAGAAAAAAGTACGCAATTTATGTCTGTTTGTAAGTGAAAAAAATAGTACATTCTCCTAAACATTTAAACATACATTCATATAAATAGTGTAGGTATGTTGCTGTAATTATTTACGTACTTTCAAAAAACACACATTCACACACAATTTGCGCGCCAAATGTCAATTTATAACACAAACACAAAAATCGTTTATACATAAACATAAATCCATATGTACATATTAACATACAGATTAAAGTACTTTTTAGTTTATATGTAAGTACTTATTTATGTACATATGTATACATAAGTATATGATGACTGTGTTGTGTCAACAAGTGACAGAAGGAGGGTGACTAACAACAGTTTTACTCCAACTGTGTGAGTGTCTAGTTGGATTTATATGTTTGTAAAATTATTATTTCTGTTGTTGATGTTGTTGTGCTCTAATTGGTGACATGACAATACTGTTGGTTATTATTATTAGTCTGTTTAATGTCGTTTTTTTTTACTTTTACTTACCGCCTCTATTCCATTTCATTTTCTGTCATAATGACAATTTTTGTGATTTCTTTAATAATGACAAGGACATCACTACTGAGGGGCTTCATATACATATTGATAGTCATGTTTTATTTCCGGTAAAAGGGAATTCAAATAAGAAAGGGAATGAGTGTCTCTTTTTATTAAATTAAATAAATGAAAGCAGATTTAATTCAAAAAAGTATAAAAATATAACTTTAGTTTTTAAGTTTAACATTTTTATGAATTTTATTTAATTTTTATTCCAATTTTAAAATATAACTTATTTTATTTGTAACATTATAAACTTTATGGACTTTAAATAAAATTTTAATTTTTAAAACAATTGAAATTCTTGTGAATTTTTAAAATCAAAATTCTTAAAATTTTTAAAATTAATTTTATTTTGAATTTTTTTTTTGCAAAACTAATTTACATTGCTTAATTAAGTATAAAATCAAAAGTTTTACTTTGATTTCAAGATAATATATCTCATTTGATGCATAACTTATAAAGCTACATGATCTATAATATAGAAATGCATTTTAGTTTATATTCGATTTTTGGTAAATTTTTAAATATTAAAAATTTTCAAAATATGTTTTTTTTTATAAAATTAGGGTATCAACACATAATTGTGAATAGAATAAAAATTTTTAAATCGATTTTAATGAAATAAATTTTTTCTTATTCATGATTTTTCTATCTTTATTTCCTTAGAAAAGAATTTAGTTTCTAATAGATTTCGATTTTTTTATGAATTTTTAAAAATGACATTTTAATTTAATACTGCAATCTTAGTCAAACTAAGGCTTTAAGACTTAATTCTCAATAAAATCTAAGATTTTACATTGATTTTATTGAAATAAATTTTACTTTATTTGGAATACAATTAAGTTTTAAGATTTCTGATACGAATTGCATTTCAAAAAGTTTTTGATTTTTGGTAAATTTTTGAAATATTAAAAATTTTTAAATTTTTCTTTTCAGCACTTAATTGTAAATAAAATCAAAAGTTATAAATCAATTTTAATGAAATAAATGTAAATAAGTTTCTGATTTGTAGATCTTTATTTCATTAGAAAAGAATTTAATTTCCATTCATTTTCAATTTTTTATAAATTTTTGAAAATTGAATTTTAACTTAATACTGCATCTTAGTCAAACTGGGGCTTTAACACTTAATTGTCTATAAAATCAAAGATTGTTTATCGTTGCGATTAAAATAAATTTTGTTTAATTTGTAATACAATTAAGTTTTAAGATCTCTGATTAGAATTTCTTTTCAGATAGTTTTCTATTTTTGGTAAATTTTTAAAAATTAAAAATTTTTCAATTTTTCTTCACTGCGTTATTAAGATATCAGCAATTAATTGTAAAAAAAAATTAAAAGTTTTACATTGATTTTATTGAAATAATATTTCTTTAATTTCTGACTTTTAAATCTTTAAAAATTCTCAGAAAAGAATTTCATTTCTATCGTTTTTGTTTTTTTATGAATTTTTAAAAATGAAATTTTAATCTAATACTGCATTTTAGTCAAATTCAGGCTTCAACACTTAATTGTGAATAAAATCGATAATTATTTATCGTTTCGGTTAAAATAAATTTTGTTTAATTTGTAACACAATTAAGTTTTAAGATCTCTGATTAGAATTTCTTTTCAGATAGTTTTCAATTTTTGGTAAATTTTTAAAAATTAAAAATTTTTCAATTTTTCTTTATTGCGTTATTAAGATATCAGCACTTAATTTCAAATAAAATCAAAAGTTTCACATCGATTTTAATAAAATAAATTTTGTGTTATTTCTGATATTTGGATCTTTCATTCTCCATTTAAAAAATTTAATTTGTAATTGTTTTTAATTTTTTAAAATTTTTTTAAAATGAAATAAATTTGTTTTTTTTTCAAATTTTGGTTTTCAACACTTAATTGTGAATAAAATTCATAATTATACATCGATTTTAATAGAATAAATTTTGTTTGATTTCTAACATATTAAGCTTTATGATCTAGGACCAGAAATGTTCTAAACAACTTCTTTGATATTTGTATGAATTTTTTAAAATACGTTCTTGTTTTAACAATTAAATGTTCTCAATGTTAAAATTTGCCTTCTTAACTATGACAATTTATTTAAAATAATATCTATTTATTACAACGTTAGGGTAGGGTACTTTTAACTCGGATAAAAAAAAAAACACTTTAATTTGCAACACGTGCCACTTGAATACAAATAAAAACAATTATTACGCCACTTTATTATTTCGGTTCTGAGCTGTAAATCTAGTAATGGACACAGCAGAACAAAAGTAATTAAAACATAAACAAAAAATTGTAAATTATAGCCCCGGGGGAAAAACTAAAAAGGCACCACCAACAAAACCCTTCCCTCGCTGCACTTTTCTGTATAAATACACAAACACACAGGCATTATTTATTAATTAAAATGCTCGTGTATTTTGTTAAATGTTTATAATTATTGCAAAATATTTTTTTCGTTGCATTTCGTTCATATTTTTTACAAAATCTGCCATTGTTTTGGGGGATGGTTTAGATATATTTTTATATCTTATTGTTGTTTTTGTTTTTTCTAGATTAAACAAATCAACAAAAAAATGATTGTTCTCTAGAGTATTCTATACTATTTGTTTTGAAATTTTTTATGCAAAATTTTGCTTAAAATAAAAATATGAAAAAAAGCCTACTAATACCCATAAGCATAACTAAAAAAAAAAATTGTATAAACAAACATGTACGATTTTTTTCTTTTAGTCAGAACTATTAAAACTGGGTCACTAGAATGCTGATTGCTGTAAATTTTTTTTTTGTATATACGAAAAATATATATATAAAAAAATTTTGCTGCATAAGAAAGATATAAAAGTTGTCTTGACTGGTACATATTACAATTACTATTGGGGGTATACATAAGTTATGGCCTAGTAAAGGTTAAGCTACAAAAAACCTATTATTATATATGAATACTTTAAAGCTTTAATCAACTTATGTATCTTACTTATATTTTTATTAAAAGTATCCAAAAATTTTTTATATACCTAATAGTTTTTTTTTAATATTTATCTAGTTTTTTATTGAATATTAACCTATTAAATATTATTGCTGATTACAGTTACTAAGTGCTTAAATTTGTAGTTTTGCTAAATAGTTTTTTTTTAAATAATTACAGATTACTTTATAGAATTGATTTGTTTGTTGCAGACATAACATGACTATATGTAGTTTAGACTATAATTTTTAGTCTGGATATAGACAAAAGTGTAGTTTAGTATATAGACTTAAATGTAGCCTATAGACTAGTTCCGTCCAGTCTATAATCAAGTTTATAGTCTAATATTTAGTCTAGTCTATAGTATAAGCAAGCCTATATTCTAGTCTAGTCTGTAGTCTAGTCTATAGTCTATTCTAAAGTCTACTCCAAAGTCTATTCTAAAGACTAGACTATAGAATAGACTACACACTATAGTCTAGTCTATAGTTTAATCTATAGTTTAATCTATAGTCTAGTCTATAGTCTAGTCTATAGTCTAGTCTATAGTCTAGTCTATAGTCTAGTCTAAAGTTTAGTCTATAGCCTAGTCTATAGTCTAGTCTATAGTCTAGTTTATAGTCTAGTCTATAGTCTAGTCTATTGTCCAGTCTATAGTCTAGTCTATAGTCTATTCTATAGTCTATTCTATAGTCTATTCTATAGTCTATTCTATAGTCTAGTCTATAGTCTAGTGTATAGTCTAGTCTATAGTCTAGTCTATAGTCTAGTCTATTGTCTATAGTCTATTTATTGTCTTGTCTATAGTCTAGTGTATAATGTATAGTCTAGTCTATGGTCTAGTCTATAGTCTAGTCTATAGTCTATTC
>NC_060950.1:16373285-16376492 GCF_022045245.1 Lucilia cuprina
CTATAGTCTAGTCTATAGTCTAGTCTATAGTCTAGTCTATAGTCTAGTCTATAGTCTAGTCTATAGTCTAGTCTATAGTCTAGTCTATAGTCTAGTCTATAGTTTAGAGTCTAGGCTATAGTCTAGCCTATTGTGCTGTCTATAGTCTAATATTTATTCCTGTCTATAGTCTACTTTATAGTCCTGCCTATAGTATACTCTAAAGTGCTATCTATAGCCTAGTCTATAGTTTAGTCCATATTTTAGCCGCTAGTCTAGTTTGTAATCTTATCTATAGTCTAGTTCATTGTTTAGTCAATAGTCTATAGTATGATATATATTGTAGTCAGTCAGACTAGTATACAATATTCATTGAAAGAAAAATGCGTTGAAACTTTTACGTTAACCATTTTACGTTAATGCAATGAACAGTTTCGTGATTGATTATGAAATTTTACGTTGTATTTATGAAAATTCTGACAAAATTAGTATTTTTCACATTTCGTAGCGTTATGTAATGCAACGAAAATTTTTACGTAAAAACTTAAGTACCCTAAGGTACAATGTACAATCTCAAGTCTGTTCTATAGATTAGCCTATAGTCTGGTCTGTAGTTTACTAATAATCTTCAATTTTTTTTGTAAAAACTTACTCAAAATTCCATGTGTTATAAAACAATTATTTGAAATTATAAAGAGATTTTGCGCTTACCTGAAAAGAATAGAAAAGAACAAAAATTATTAAAAATTTCCCAAAAAATGTAAACAAAAAATCGCGTAATTAAACCCTCAAAATTTCAAAAAAAGAAAATTCCCCAAAAGACGCAAAAAAAAAATCAACAACAAAATTTTCCTCTGTTTATACGGAAGTCATAATTTTACAACAATAACATTTTTTGTATGTGACCAAAAAGTAAAAATTTTGATTGTTATTTTTTTCCCCCTTCTTCTGCAAAAAAACACCATGACTGACAGAACACTGAGCGAATATTATTCATATATTTAATGTTTATTTTAAGATTTAAAAATAAACATTTTTCATTAACATTTTGTATTTATAATATTGTAATAAACTAAAAATTTTAATTTTAGTAATAAGTATTTTGCGTTTAAAATTAGAAGAAAATCTAGAAATTATTTGTTTATTTTCGCTTAATCATGTTGAAAATATTTTGACATTTGAAAAATATTTCGGCGTCATATTAGCAACATGAAATATTTACCATTCCTTTGTGCGATTTATTCTAATCTTAATGACACATAACTAAGAAAATAATTTTAGAAATTTTTGCTAAAATATGTTGCACGCAGAGTACAATTGTCTAACAGGTAGGGGTGTGATTACTAAAAAGAAAGAGGCTAGACATCTGCCTAAATAAAACAAGTTTTCAGCTAAACATGCTATCAAAATATTATTGAAAATATTCGATTTTTTATTTAAAATTTTTCTAAAATCTTCTAAAAATATCTTGAAAAAAATCATAATAAATAAAAACCTCCATTTTGTTAAAACCATATAAATAATCATATTATGCTAAAAAGGAAACAATTAATATAATCTCAAGATACCAGTATTTTTGCTCTAAATTATAAATTAGCATAATGTTTATATTTAATTTAAGTTTTAATAATAAAATATAACATTTTATTTGATTTTTTCTTAAACTAAAATAAATCATCTTTAAGACAAAATGTATTTTGTTCATTTTTTTCTGAAATATTTTTTTTCAAACCGGTTTTTTTTTCGTTTTGGTATACAACATCTCAAAGTTCATAAATAATTAATAATTTAAACTAATTTAAATGTATTTTTATTTTCTAACATTTCATTATTCAAAACAAACCAATAAACAAAACTGCTTTAAAACAAAAAACAAAATTTTTATTTAAAGAAGAGAAGAAGAAGAAGAAATATGGGGATTTTTGTTGTTGCTGTTTCCATTTTCACCTTGGCCATATGATTAATGAATGCAATTGCGTGTGCGTGGTTAACACGACAGATTTAGATGATTGAAAAAAAATATATATATATTTATTTGCGTCTAAAATTTTTTGTAAAGAAAACAAAATAGGCCATCAGAAAATCTGTTGAGAGTTTTATTCATTTAAAAGACCAGCCTACTATAAACAAGATTATAGGTACTTAAGTTTAGACCAGAATATATCGGTCTAAAGTACAGTATTCAGTATAATATATAGCCAGGATTATAATCTAAGCTTTAGTAATACTCCAGTATAGACTATAGTAAAGTTAAAACTACAATATAATCTTTAATCAAGACTATAGTCAAGACTACAGTCTAGTCAGGAGTCCAGACTATAGCAATGTTTATAGTCTTGTCAACAGTTAAGTCTATAGTTAAGACCAAAGTCTAGTCTATGGTCAAAATCATAGTCCTCTTTATGATCAATACCATAGTACTGTCTATACTCTAGTCTATAGTATGGTCTATAGTCTAGTCTATAGTCTAGTCTATAGTCTAGTCTATATATATAGTTATATAGTATAATCTAGTCTATAGTCTAGTCTATAGTCTAGTCTATAGTCTAGTCCATAGTCTAGTCCATAGTCTAGTCTAGTCTATAGTCTAGTATATAGTCTATAGTCTAGTCTATAGTCTAGTCTATAGTCTAGTCTATAGTCTAGTCTATATATATAGTTATATAGTATAGTCTAGTCTATAGTCTAGTCTATAGTCTAGTCTATACTCTAGTCTATAGTCTAGTCTTTAGTCTAGTGTATAGCCTAGTCTATACTCTAGTCTATAGTCTAGTATATAGTCTATAGTCTAGTCTATAGTCTAGTCTACAGTCAAGTATATAGTCTAGTCTATAGCCTAGTCTATAGTCAAGTGTATAGTCTAGTCTACAGTCTAGAGTCTGGCCTGTACTATAGTCCAGTCTATATTCTAGTCTATAGTTCAGTCTAGAGTCTATTCTATAGTATAGTCTTTAGTCAAGTACATATTCTGGTTTATAGTCTAGTTTATAGTGTAGTCTATAGTCTAGTCTATAGTCCAGTCTATAGTCTAGTCTATAGTCAAGTATATACTCTAGTCTATAGTCAAGTATATATTCTAGTCTATAGTCTAGTCTATAGTCTAGTCTATAGTCTAGTCTTTAGTCTAGTCTATAGTCTAGTCTATAGTCTAGTCTTCAGTCTAGTCTATAGTCTAGTCTATAGTCTAGTCTATAGTCTAGTCTATAGTCTAGTCTATAGTCTAGTCTA
>NC_060950.1:16376592-16390375 GCF_022045245.1 Lucilia cuprina
CTAGACTATAGACTAGACTATAGACTAGACTATAGACTAGACTATAGACTAGACTATAGACTAGACTATAGATAAGATTATAGACTAGACTACAGACTAGACTATTGACTAGACTATAGACTAGACTGCAGTCTAGACTGTATACTAGACTATACTATAGACTAGACTAAAGTCTAGGCTATAAACTAGACTATAGACTACACTATTGACTGGACTATAGGCTAGACTTTAGATTAGACAATAGATTATAGCATAGACTAGTCTATAAACTGGACTTAAGAGTAGACTATAACCTAGACTATAAAGCCTAATTTATATATAGTACATACTATAGAGTAGACTATAATCTGGACTAAAAAGTAGACTATAGTCAAAACTATACTATATTAGTAGTTCATATTATTAACTGTAATTAAATAAGATCTGAATATGGTAAACCATACTTAAGACAAGAGTTCAGTAGTTCTGGAGATATACATGACCTTTGTATATTAACGAAACCTAAAATCTCTAATTGTATATAACATCCTAAACCTCAATCATTGTGTAAGCTAAAGTCGCCCTTGAACTTTTTGAATAATTTCAAATTCAAAAAAATTCTTAGTAATTACAACAATAAGTGGTCACTCTTTCTATTTCATTATACCGTGATTTTTAAAGAAAATAACATTTCAATGAAATTCAATTTCACACAAATTTATTTTGAAACAAAGATGTTTACACAAAAGTTCTTCCTAATTCAAGGGAATCATTAGAAAACATAAAAACTATTAGCAAAATAATTCTTAATAATTTTAAACAAATTTTTCCACTAAATATCTCAAAGGGGTGGGCTGATTGGCTCATTTGCTGCGTTCTTAAGTATGTTTTCATACGGTAAAAATTCTAGGAAATTCCCATAATCATAAATCACAATGACTTTATTCGCGGAAAATTGTATATGCCAAAGAATGACAATAATGAAAATTTTAAATCCTTTAGTTTTGAAAAAAAAAACATTTCATTTAGTTGTTGTCTATAATTGTTGTTGGTGTGAAATGTTAAATTAATTAACCTTGAATATAAAATGTATTTTTTTTTTTTGTTTTGATACTTTTATTTAAAATTGTTTATTTTCAAATTAATTTTATTTTAATAGTTTTTTTTGTTAACATGCGGGCTCTAACAAATAAAATTTGTTTTTATAGTGAAAACTATATTATTTTTTGAACAATTAATCAATTGTTAACAAAAGTAATTAACTGATTAAGAAATTTCGATTTGTAAAATAGATATTAACTTTTGGATTTCTATGTTGCCATAAAAATCATAATATGATGGGGGAAACCCCGTTGTAAATACAAAATCTACAGTAATACCTTTATAATAATGCTTTTAACAAAATTGTTTTCGTTTTCTCTTAAAATTTTACCTTAATTCTAACTAATGATGATTTAATCATAAAATAATTTCCATTACTAAATTTCACCACATGTAATCTCTGTTAACAACTGTGTTTTTGTTAAACTGATCTTAATGATCTCTGCTTATGACATTGAGAATTTAATCTCCGTCTTTCTATATCTCTCTCTATCTTCCAGCAAACCAGATAAAACGCCAGTAGCTGTTTAAATGTTTATATCATTTAAAAAGTCATAAAATTTTCGTAAAAATCTGTTTTAACCAATAACAAAAATGTCTCACTTTTACTATTTTAATAAACGTAACGATTTTTTGTCGGGTTTAGTTGCTTAGTGTTTAATTGACTGCTGCCAGATCTTCGCGTCTTGTTCAGTTAGTGTTGACCATTAATTTTCACTTTAAGACTTCGTACATATATTTTGAAATCTTATTTGTATTTGTTGTTGTTTGTTCATGGTTACGCCAGTTAAATGTTTCTAATGGCGGCATTTGTTTTTTTAGTTACCTTTAGGTTAATTAACTGTGGTTTTGCTTTTCGTTATTTAAAATTTAATGGATTTTGTCGTAAAATGTGCGGTGTAAGAAATTGTTTGTAACTGATTAAATTATAGAAATAA
Source organism: Lucilia cuprina (assembly GCF_022045245.1). Lineage (NCBI taxonomy): Eukaryota > Metazoa > Arthropoda > Insecta > Diptera > Calliphoridae > Lucilia > Lucilia cuprina. Next base: position 16,378,611 of record NC_060950.1, read on the forward strand.
TAGTGTAGTTGGGTGATGTCTAACAAAATGATCGAGTTTCGGATAGTATTTTGTGAAAAAAGAGTACAGATTATACAATTTTGAAGATTAACAGATTTTTGAGGCTTTCGGTAGGTTTTTGGTGAGTGTTCTAGTCTGGTAGACCGGAGGTGGTGTTCGAACACATTTATTTGTAGATAAATCAATAGATCTATAGACAGCTCGAAAAATCTTTATATAGAACGATAGATCTATAGAAAAATCTATAAATTGATCTTTAGATCGATAGATCTTAAAATTGATCTACAAATCTATAGATTGGTCAATGGATCTAAACATGGATCGATAATTCTAGAAAAAAATTTATAGATAGATCAAGATATCTATATACAGATCAATAACTCTATAGATCTATAGATAAACGGATTGATCTGTAGATAGATCGATAGATTTATAAACAGATCAATAGATCTATACATTGATAAATCTAGATAGATCGATAGATCTACAGATAGATCGTTAGATCTCTAAATAGATCGATAAATCTATAGAAAGATCGATAGATTTAAATATAGATCCATATTTTCATAAATAGACCTATAGATAGAACAATAGATCTATATACCGATCGATAAATTTATAGGTAGATCTATAGATTAGTCTAAATAGAGATTTATAGATAGATCTATGAAAGATCGATAGATCTGAGATAGATCGATAGATCTAAGATAGATCGATAGATCTAAGAAAGATTGATAGATCTAAGATAGATCGATAGATCTAAGATAGATCGATAGAACTAAGATAGATCGATAGATCTAAGATAGATCGATAGATCTAAGATAGATCGATAGATCTAAGAAAGATTGATAGATCTAAGATAGATCGATAGATCTAGGATAGATCGATAGATCTAAGACAGATCGATAGATCTAAGATAGATCAATAGATCTAAGATAGATCGATAGATCTAAGATAGATCGATAGATCTAAGATAGATCGATAGATCTAAGATAGACCGATAGATCTAAGATAGATAAAATAGATCGATATATCTAAGACAGATCAATAGATCTAAGATAGATCGATAGATCTAAGATATATCGATAGATCTAAGATAGATCGGTAGATCTAAGATAGATCGATAGATCTAAGATAGATCAATAGATCTAAGATAGATCGATAGACCTAAGATAGATCGATAGTTCTAAGATAGATCGATAGATCTAAGATAGATCGATAGATCTAAGATAGATCGATAGATCTAAGATAGATCAATAGATCTAAGATAGATCGATAGATCTAAGATAGATCGATAGTTCTAAGATAGATCGATAGATCGATAGATCTAAGACAGACCGATAGATAAAAGTTAGATCACTAGATATGTAGACTTATATAGACATTTCAATAGATTTTATTTTAACATATTTCTTTATTTAATATTGATTTAACTAAGCTCGAAAAAGTTAAAATTTTAAAAATACATAAATCATTTTCCCTGATCTGGTTATAAAAAATTTCGTTTATTTTTACCCTTACAGTGATAACCCCTATTATTACTTTCAATTACTAACAATTTCTGTAAATATTATAAAAATAGCTGATGGCTGGCTAAACATCAATAATTTTTCAATATTTTTTTTATAGATCCACAATTAACAATTAAATAATAAATTGATCCATTTAATTAAAATTCATAAAGAATATTGTTAAACAAAATATATTTTTAGAAATCGTTTTTTTTTATAAAACAATCATTCCTCTAATAAATCTTTCAAATAGAACATGTTACAAAAAGGTAATAAAAACAATAATAACAGAAAAAAACTTTAAATTAACAAATTTTCAATTGTTGATCTACTATGTCTGCAATATACATAAATGGAAAACAATTAAATATTTGTTATGTATAAAAATGAAGAAGTACAAAAAGTTGTTATAACAAAATATTAATAATATTATCAATAATATAAATAAATAAGTAAAAAAGCTTTAGAAAAACACGAACAGAATAGAAGGAAACACAATAACAAATTGAAACCATACAATGTAAATGGGTTGGGCCTCATGCATATAAAATGCCATTATTCTATATAGAAATAGAAAGAAGTGCATTTTGTTTAAGGGTCAAGTGAGGCCAAATATTTTTTCCACATTTTTTTTTTTATTATTATTGTTTTACACAACAAATCAAATACCCCAGAGAGGTGGTATGTTTTGTGTGGCTAGTGCAGCAACAAAATTAAAAGTTTGATAAAAAAAAAACAAAATATATTTTATTTGAAAATAATACTAAACAAACCAGAACCAGATTCTAAACTAATAAATGAAAATTATATGCCGTTTGATTTCTATTGTTATTTTTTGGTATATTTAAATTTTGCTTTTTTATTTTTTTTTAATAAATAAATGTTTTGGAACAAGTTGTATTTTATCTATTAGACTTTTTTTAAGTAATAACCAAACTAAATTCAAATCAATTAGTTTATGTTAAAAACAAATTTGAATTGTTAATTGAAAAAATAAATACATACTTCGTATACATAAACAATTAATGTTTAAGGGTATAGAAAACAACAAAAAAACATTATAGATAGAGGGCTAGACAGACAGACGGTTCCCCCAAAATAAAAAAAAAACTTAAAGCAACTACTTAGCCAGATTATTAGTGATAATGACATGTTTTCAAATACAATATGTGTAGGGAATATTAAATACGTTTGTGTGTGTTTTTTTAAGGGATTTTGTAATAGTTAATTAACATTTAAGTATAATACAGTATGTTACAAAAAGTTAGCATTTAAAATTGGAATTTTGAAAAAAAAAATTAGACCCTAGTTTAAAATATAGATTAGTTCATAGTTTAACTGTAGATCAGTCTATAGTCTAAACTATACATCATTCTTAATCTAGAGCATATGCTATAAACAAGCTTAGATCAGTCTATAATCTAGATGAGAAATAAAATGCGGTAAAGACTATAGATCGGTCTTTAGTCTAGACTATAGATCACTTATTAATGTAAATTATAGATCAGTCTATACTCTAGATTAAAAATCAATTGTAGTAAAGACTATAGATCGGTCTGTAGTCTAGACCATAGATCAGTCAATAGTCTAGATCAAAGTTCAGTGTGTAGTCTAAATATTCTAAACTATAGATCAGTTTATAGGCTAAACTGTAGATTAGTCAATAGTCTAGTTTCGATCAATGATAGTAATGATAGATTATTCTATAGTGTACATCATTCTATAGCTTAGACCATAGATTAGTATATATCACAGATTAGTTGAACGATTTAACTATAGATCAGTCTATAGTCTAGATTAAAACTCAATTGTATCAATTGTATAGATCATTCTATAGTCTAAAAGGTAGATCATTCTTTAGTCTAGACCATAGATCAGTCTATAGTCTAGATCAAAGATTAGTCTAGATCATAGATCAGTCTATAGTCTAAACTATAGATCATTTTATAGCCTAGACCATAGATCAGTTTACATCACAGATTAGTCGAAAGAGTAAACCAAACCTCAATAATCTAGATTAAAAGTCAGTTGTATCAAAGATTTTAGATCGGTCTGAAGCTAAAACTATAGATCATTCTATAGTCTAAACTGTAGATCATTCTTTAGTCTGGACCATAGATCAGCCTATAGTCTAGATCATAGATCAGTCTATAGTCTAGATCATAGATCAGTCTATAGTCTAGATCATAGATCAGTCTATAGTCTAGATCATAGATCAATCTATAGTCTAGATCATAGATTAGTTTATAGTCTAGATCACAGATCAGTCTATAGTGTAAACTATAGAGCAGTTTCTTAACTTAATAGTTTAAACTATAAATCTGTCTGTAGTCTAAATTAAAGACCAGTCTACGCTCTAATCAGTCAAAAATAAAGACTATAGATTATTATATTGTTTAGACTATAGAATCTATAGTCTAAACAGCTATAGTATAGATCATTCTACAGTCTAGGCTGTATATAATTCAATAGTATAGAATGTAGATCAGTCAATATTCTACGTTATAGATCATTCTATGTTCTTGGCTATTGATCAGTATAGATTTATGGTTAAAATAAATAATATTAAAAAATGTATCATTCGATAGCCTTGACTATAGTTCGGACTATGGATCATTCCTAATCTAGAAAATAAATCATTCTATAGTCCAGACCATAGATTATTCTATATTCTATTGCATAAATTAGTTCATAGTTTAAAACTAAAGATCAGTCTATAGTCTAAACTATAGATCAGTCTATTACCGTTACTATAGTCCTGTGTGCAGCCTTGAGTAAAGATCAGTCTACAGTTTGTACTCAGTAAATACACCTATAGAGCAGTGAGTGTATAATTTTGAATAGATCAGTCTATATTTTAGACTGGTCTATAGACTATTCGTCTATAGACTTGACTATAGATCAGTCTATCATTTCATGACTAAAAATCAATTTATAGTGCTAACTATAGATCAGTCTATAGTCTTGTATACTTTGTACTATTGACTATAATTTGTCTATGGTCTTGATTAAAGTTCAGACTAAAGTCTCGACTATAGATCAGTTTATAATTTTGACGATTTAGGAAACACTTTTGACTTTAAATCTTTCTATATGCTTGCTACAAATCTCAGTCTACAGTCTTGCTTAGAAATCAGTTTATAATTTTGGCTGTAGATCGATCTACGATCATGGCTATTGATCGATCTATTGTCTAGACTACAGAACAGTTTATTGTCTAGATTATAGATAAGTTTATAGCTAGAAAATAGATCCATTTATAGCTAGAAAATTGCTCAGTTTTGATCTCTATTATATATTTATAGTCTTAGCTTTAGATCAAAGCCATTAATCTTCTCTATTTTCTAGATCCTTTCCAGATTAAATTTTATATAATTGATTTTTCAATTCTTTAACTAAACAACAATATATTCTTTTTACACTAGACAGGAAATCCATTAATATAAGAAAATTTTTGTCTTTAGACATCAAATAATTTGCAAAGTAAATTGTCATAACAAAAAAACAACAATAAAGTAAAGAAAAATTGACAGCTGTCAATAAGAATGTGTTATGTTTCTGTTTTGTTGTTTTTCTTTAAGTTGTGTAAATTAAGTAAACATACGACATAAGGCAATGATGACTAAATTATAAATTTTATGCAAAAATATAGAACATATAGAAAGATAGATAGATTGTAGGTGAATTCGCTTGAAAATGTTCTTGAAATGATTTAAGAAATAAATGATCTTTCTGACATTGAAATATAACAGCCGTGATATTGTTTAAGTGGGTTAGTTTTAAGAATGAGTGTTTAAAATATCCTAAGATTTTCAGAAATTTTTTTTTGTGCAAATTTATTTTAAAACTTCCTTAAGGTCACTAGAGAGATATTAATGATATTTTTTTTATTTATAGTTTAAATTTTTATAAATTAAAAGTATTTAAATAGTGATTTCTATCTTTTGTGTTTTATTTAAAAAAAAAAAACTGACCTAAAACAATTAAAACTTAAAACAAATATTTAACAAAACAATTGCAACCTTCACCTAAAAACAAACACATAGTTATATATTGTGTGAATTTGTCAGATTTTAAAGGTTTTATAGTTTTATTTTTAAAAATTTATTTTAATTTCAAAGCAAATAGTAATCATTTCAATGTACGCGTTAACACTCTTTAAAATCTACCTGATATATTTGGAATTTCATAAAATTTTATTTTTATTTATTTATTTATTTATTTATTTATTTATTTATTTAAAGGTTTATAATATTTGTTTGTTTTTTTCTTATTTTTATTGTCTTTTCTTTAACATTGAGCAAGATCTATAAGAAGAGGATGACCTCTAATTACTGATGCAATTATGACAATAATGATCATTTTGTTATTGTGATTTACTTCCGATTAGTTTTTTGCGAAAATGTTCTTAAGTAAAAATTAATGAAATGTTAAAACTTAATTCTTTACTAATTTTGTTAATAAATATTGCAAATAAGTTAACACATTCCATAATCTCCTCTGTTATCTATTAATACTCTATAATTCATATAGGATTCCATTTACATTTCCTTATCTTTTTTTTTTTTTGCAAATCTTTCAATCCCATCAATGTCGTCCGGTTTAATTATCAACAAATTTCTTTCCCCGCTCACCGCGGAAACCTGCAAGAAAAACAAAAACTCAATCTATAAGGTTTTCCTTGACTTGACCAATATCAATAAATTCCATATTGTACGAGATTATTATTTATGGTTTTAAACTAAAAGTAAACACTGAAAAAAAATTGTGTAAACAATTTTTATAGAATTTTTTTTTTTTTTTTCGAAAACAAAACAATTTATAATACAATGTTTATACAAGGATTTATTATGTATTCTCTGTAGACTTAGTTGTGATTCGCTTAGAAGTGCAAAAAAAAACAGTTATTTGTTTTGGCAGCAAAAAAAACGCAACGGTGGCAAGAACGACTTTTAAAATGCGCTTTTTTGTTGCAGATATTTGAATATTGTTTTAAAAGAAAAGAATCTTGACTATAGATTGGACTATAGTCTTGACTATAGATCAGTCTATAGTCTTGACTATAGATCAGTCTATGGTTTTGACTATAGAACAGTCTATAGTCTTGACTCTAGATCAGTCTATAGTCTTGACTGTAGATCAGTCTAGACTTGACTTTAGGTCAGCCTAGTTTGGAATATAGATCAGTATCAGTATAGTATTGACTAAAGATCAGTCTATATTCTCTTGTCTATAGGTCAGTCTTGACTATATATCAGTCTTTATTTTTGATTATAGAACTGTCTACACATTAAACAATTTTTTACTATAGAGCTGTCTATAATTTAAACAAAAGATCAGTCTATAGTTTGATCAATAGATCGGTACAAAGCCTTGACTACAGACTGTACATTAGTCTATAGTCTTGACTATAAATCAGTCTACAGTATTAACTACAGATAATTCTATATTTTTGACTAAAGATCATTCTATAGTATTGACTATAGATCATTCTATGGCCTTGACTATGGATTAGTCTATAGTCTTGACTATAGATCGTTCTATAGTATTGACTACAGATTATTCATTCTATAGTCTTGACTGGAGATCATTCTATAACCTTGACTATAGATCATTCTATAGTATTGACTATAGATCATTCTATAGTATTGACTATAGATCATTCTATAGTAATGACTATAGATCATTCTATAGTATTGACTATAGATCATTCTATAGTCTTGACTGTAGATTATTCTATAGTATTCTATAGTTTTGACTATAGATCATTTTATAGTATTTTCTATAGATCATTTTATAGTATTGACTGTAGATCATTCTATATTATTGACTATAGATCATTCTATAGCCTTGACTATGGATTAGTCTATAGTCTTGACTATAGATCGTTCTATAGTATTGACTACAGATTATTCATTCTATAGTCTTGACTGTAGATCATTCTATAACCTTGACTATAGATCATTCTACAGTATTGACTATAGATCATTCTATAGTATTGACTATAGATCATTCTATAGTATTGACTATAGATCATTCTGTAGTCTTGACTGTAGATCATTCTATAGTATTCTATAGTTTTGACTATAGATCATTTTATAGTATTGACTATAGATCATTTTATAGTCTTGACTGTAGATCATTCTATAGTATTGACTGTAGATCATTCTATAGCCTTGACTATAGATTAGTCTATAGTCTTGAATGTAGATCATTCTATAGTCTTGACTATAGATTAGTCTATAGTCTTGACTATAAATTAGTCTATAGTCTTAAATATAGATCAGTCCTGACTATAGATCATTCTATAGTTTTGACTATAGATCGTTTTATAATCTTGACTATAGATCATTCTATAGTCTTGACTATATATCATTCTATAGTCTTGACTATATATCATTCTATAGTCTTGACTATAGATTAGTCTATAGTCTTGACTATAGATTAGTCTATAGTCTTGACTTTAGATTAGTCTATAGTCTTGACTATAGATTAGTCTATAGTCTTGACTATAGATTAGTCTATAGTCTTGACTATAGATTAGTCTATAGTCTTGACTATAGATTAGTCTATAGTCTTGACTATAGATTAGTCTACAGTCTTGACTATAGATTAGTCTATAGTCTTGATTATAAATCAGTCTATAGTCTTAACTATAGATCAGTTTGTAGTCTTAACTATAGATCAGTCCATAGTCTTGACAATAGATAAGTTGATAGTCCAGACTCTAGATCGGACTATGTATATATGTAATAGATCTGATTATAGTCCGACTATAGTATTGACTATAGATCTAATTATAGTATTGACTATAGATCAGTCTATAGTCTTGACTGTAGATCAGTCTATAGTCTGGACTATAGACCAGTCTCTAGTTTTGGCTATAGATCAATCTATAGTCTTGACCATTGATCACTAAATAATTTTGTCTTTAAATCAGTCTAAAGTCTCGACTGTAGTCTTTACTAAAGATTAGTCCATAGAACAGTCTAAAGTCTTGACTATATGTTTATCAGTCTCAAGAATTCCTCAAGGACTGATAACAGTATTTGAAAAAAAATAAACTATTTCCTTATTCCTTGAAATCTTTAACTGCAGGTCTTTTTTTTGCTAAAAAGAAAAAGTGCTATTAGCCAAGAAATATATAAACTTGTCTAAGTATTTAAGACAAAGTCCGAGTAAATATAGAATTAATTTTTGCACACACAATAAAATAAAACAATACGAAAACAAGACATCGGTTGTTTTTTCTTCCACTATATGCATATAATCATCAGTAAACAACGTGATAAGTTAAAGTTAATAGAGCAAATATTTATATATATATATGTATGTATATATGTATGTCTGAATACACAAATATATAGAGAATGTTCTTTCTTATAGAATAAATCAACATGGGTATTTTGTTTTCATAATCAATTTCAATTCTTTCTTTTTTATTAATATTAAAAACAAAATGCTTTTCCTTGTTGTTTTCGCATAATATTTTTCATTAAAAATGCATGATGGTTAAGCATAAGTAAAGGTGTTCAATCTTTTTTTTATAGAAAAAACAACTAATTTATTTTATTTTTTTCAGAATTTGTTTACAATCTAAACAATTTATTTAATTTTTTTATTGTACATATTAGAAATACAACAAAAAGTTATCAACAGACTGTTGGCCGTCTGTTTTTTTAATTCTAAAATTTTTTTGTCATCTCACAATGGAAAATTACTCTGTTGGAATATTTATTTTTTTTCTATATAATTTCTAGTTGTATGACGAAAACTCATACATACATGTGTAAATGTGTAAGTTATGATCTTAGCCAACCACCCACCTCCTAGCCTCACTTTTCCCAACACCTTGCTATAATCCATTGTGGGTGTGTTGTTTTCCTTATTTTTATTTTTTTACACATAAACAACACGTATTTTTTAAATGTGATTTGCAACAAAAACAAAAGTGTTAGACTTATAAGTTCATACATATTTTAAATCCCTCTTAATAATAATTACACTGAAGAAATGAAAAAAAAAACATCGACGCCTGCGTAAACAACAACAATAATAAGAAAAAACAGTGAACACCTTCACAATTTGCCACTCACTTGAGTCATTCACTCACTCACTCATCAATTGTCCGCGTCACAATTACCACCACTCACTTCTGGTTGTAGTTGTTTTTGTCATTTGTTGTAGTTTTTGTATGGGCCATTCAACAAACACTTGTAATTTTCCATTGTAAATCTAAAGATATCTGTGGCGTAGTTTGAAAATTTTTAAAGGGAGGGATTTAAATAAATATAATGTCTTAATTGAAGATCCGTCTATAGTTTTGATTACAAATCAGATTATTATCTTGAATAGAGATTAGTATATATAGTCCTAACTATAGATCAGTTAATATTTTGCAGTGTAGATCATTCTATAGTCTTGATTATTGACTATAGATCAGTCTATAGATTGGACTATAGATCAGTCTTTAGTTTGGACTATAGATCAGTCTATAGTTTAGAGTATAGATCAGTCTATAGTCCTACCTATAGATCAGTCTATAGTCCTAACTATAAATCAGTCTATAGTCCTGACTATAGATCAGTCTATAGTCTTGACTATTGATCAGTCTATAGTCTTGACTATAGATTAGTCTATAGTCTTGACTATAGATTAGTCCATAGTCTTGACTATAGATTAGTCTATAGTCTTGACTATATAGTCTTGAGTATAGATTAGTCTATTGTCTTGACTATATAGTCTTGACTATAGATCGATCTATAGTTTGGACTATAGATCATTCTATAGTTTTAACTATATATCAGTCTATAGTTTTGACTATATATCAGTCTATAGTTTTGACTATATAGTCTTGACTATAGATCAGTCTACAGTCTTGACTATAGATCAGTCTATAGTCTTGACTATAGATCAGTCTATAGTCTTAACTTTTGATCAGTCTATAATCTTGACTACAGATCAGTCTATAGTCTTGACTATTGAATATAATTACTATATATTAGCCCATTAACTTAAGTTTAAAACGGTCTTAGTCTTGACTTGAGATCAGTCTATAATCTTGACTATAAATCAGTCTATAGTATTGACTACAGATCGGTCTATAGGTTGAAGTGTAGATCAGTCTATTGTCTTGACTATTGGTCAAAGATCAGTGTATTGTCTTGATGATAGATCAGTCTAAATTCTTCACCATAGGCCAGTCTATAGTCTTGGTTATAGATCTTTCTGTAGTTTTGACTAGAGATCAGTCTATAGTCTTGTCTATTAACTTTAGATCAGTCTGCAGTCTTGGCTGTAGATCAGTCTATAGTCTTCACTCTAGATCAGTGTAAAGTCTTTACTATAGATCAGTGTATAGTCTTCACTATAGATCAGTCTATAAATTTGAATATCAGTATATAGTATTAACTAGTGATCAATCTATATTCATGACTATTGATCAGACTAGACCAACATAAAGTGTTCTTTTTACCACGCAATTGCTCAAAGTGGATCCGTGGCTGACCACCTCCCTGTTTTCTATAAACAACTTATTGGTATGCATCATCAATGGCATATAGAAAAAAAAACGTATTCTTCATACAAGCCTCTGTAAATGAGTTGTAATATTTATAAAATTTTGCCACAAATCTCTTGATAAAAATATATTTATATTATTATAGGTGTGAAGTTAAATTTCAAATTTAAACCCTAGACACAAACCTGTTAGTTAACAGAGCTATGTTAAGTTAACAGAACTCTGTTAACCCTAGACACAAACCATTTCTGTTAACTTAACAGAGCTCTGTTCTGTAAGTTTACATAATTTTAACATAATTTTATTTAACAGGGTTATGTTTAAACTTAACAGAATGTTTGTTAACGCTGGAAATGGCAAAAATTACTACCAGTAATACATATACTCGGGAGTGGACGGAAAAAAATTAATAGAATTTACTCGCAGCCAGATCCGAAGGAATACTTAATGGTCAAAAGTGTTAACAGTGGGCCTTTTATGTTATTTTTGTTCAATTTTCAAAAATTTACTTAAAAAAGAATTTAAGTCCTTTTAGGACTTAAAATTGGGAGTGGGCGAAAAAACAATATTGGATATCATTCCTAGTAGGAACTGAAAAAACACCTAATAGTCAAAAGTGTTAACAGTGGGCCTTTTATGATATTTTTCTTCAATTTTCAAAAATTTACTAAAAAAAGGATTTAAGTCCTTTTAGGACTTAAAATTGGGAGTGGGCGAAAAAACAATATTGGATA
>NC_060950.1:16390475-16393480 GCF_022045245.1 Lucilia cuprina
TAGAACTGAACTAGAACTGAACTAGAACAGAACTAAAACTGAATTACTAATCACTATAATCAATGCAGATCACTCTATCTCTGAGATATGTTTTACTTCAGAGTAAATTTACCGAAACTGACTTGATTCTTTCTTAATATCAAGAAATGAGATTAGTAGAGTCCCTTTTAAAAAAGCAACTGTAATGTATGTTAAAAACTATTTAGAAATAGGGGTTTAGGAAATTTTACCGCACTTACTATATAGTCCAGACTTTGGGTCGCTCTCTCTTTGGAAAGACTCTTTTAGCCTCAATACATGAGTAGTTATTTTGGATGGCATTTAAGTGCCTATCCATTAAATGATGCTGTAATCTGACATGATGCTGTAATCTAACCTCTACTGAATACAACTGAATTTAACTGAGATAAAAGTATAATATTTCATCATAGAACCCATAGGTCTTCTATAGGAAACTCTAATCGAATGTAACTGATTTGTTTAAAATTATTCTGTTAGATCATGATCACGTATCTATTTGAAAAGAGGGGAAGCTGGGATGTTGAGAAGTTATACCTCATCCGTAGGTACAAGATCCGGATTATAGATCTTGTACTGCCTAACTATGATCCGAACACTCTCTTTGGAATGTGTTGCACTTCAGTGTTGACATATTTTTGTATAATATAATATCCAAACATCAAAACTTATCACTCATTCAAACGAATTTTTACATGAATACTAATAAAAAGAAAAAAATATTTCTTCAATGAGTTTTGAAATTCATTAGTGATCGTGTATATGTTTGTTTTTTCATTATTTTGATAGTTTTATTTTGGCATTTAGTGGGGGCACTACAACTACATATTATGTTGCATGTTTTGTGGTGTTTTTTTCTGTTTGTCATACTTATTCTTTTGCGTTTTAAACAAATATACGAATTTCTAAATTGGCAATTCAAATTAAAAAAATAAAAAAACAAAACAAATTCATAGTATTGTTTTACTGTTAAAACAACAACAGAAAAAAAAACTAATCAATTTAAATGTTTAAAGAAAAAAGGTTATTAGACTTTATTGAACAAATTGATGAGTTAGTGTTTTGATTATTTGCAAATTCGGAGAAATAACTTCCGTACAAAAAAAAAATTGTTTTTAAGACAAAATTAAAAGCAAAAAAACAACATAAATAATAAAATTATAAAAAAATATTTAATATAAAATAACTAAATTTAATAATATTAATGATTTATCAAATGTTATAAACAACAACAAATTAATAGAGATGAAAAATATTTGAAAAAATAAAAACATCCGCATTTTGTTTTAAATAAAATTTATAAAACTTTATTTTACTAAACGAAACTAGAAAATTTTTCTTATTATTATAGCAATACCTATTCCGGAAACTTTTAGTGAAATATTTTGAATAATTCATATATCCCTACTATTCAAATCTCAAAGAAAGTGAACTTTTTTTTCTCATAATTAATTTCTCCCCCGCAAATTATTAGTATTTCTAGTAAATTTCATGATTTCTTAAACTTTTTTTTTATTAAAATAATAAATTTTGTAAAAATTGACCTTTGACCTGAGTTTTAAAATCATTAAATTTTGACAGATTTTATTAAAAATGTCAGTAAAAAATAACGGCCCAAAGTAAAGTGAAATATATAAACAATGTGACCTTTGACCTTAATGTTAAAATTGTTGAAAATAGTAAGTATTTGGTTTCATTTCTGTTTAATTATAACTTTTTAAGTGCTCAACATGTTAAACATTTGGTTTTATATGAAAAATGTTAAACATGTTAAGTTTGACCTTTGACCTCAGAACATAAATTATTAAAAATTAACAGAATTTGCAAAAAAAATTTCGGCAGACAATTTTACATTATATCGAATGGAATAGATAAATTTTGTCACTGAAATCGTTAAAAGTGAAATATGTTAAAACTTTAGTTGTGCAAAATCTAAACAGCATGACCTTTGACCTCAACGTTAAAAATTGTTGCTGATTAAAAGAATTTAGTTTAATTTTTTTGTTTTTCTCCGACTCATTTTGTTTTTTAATTAAAATATCGAATGTTTGAAATTTGAACTTTGACCTCTGAGCTACAATTAATTTAACTTAACAAAAAATTGCAATAAATTCAGCAGATATTAAACTACTAGCTCAACATTATTACCTACTGTAGAGTTCTTCCGGCTAATTATCATTAATTAATGTAAAGTATTTTGATGCAAAACATATGATTTAATTAAAACAAATAAATAACAAAACAATTTTATACTAAAAATCATTTGTCATAATTTTGTTTTGTTTTCGCATAAAAAATTAAATAATTTTGTAAATAATAAACAAATTGTTTTCAATTAAAATATAAACAAACAAAACTCCGCTTGATAAAAAACATAAATAATTTATTTCAAATAAATTGTTGATGATACGCATAATAATACTAAACAATATACATATAGAGAAAAATTGCGTAGAAATTAAAAAAACGGAAAATTTTCGAAAAAAAATGTTTCCTTTATTCTAAAGTTAACAAATAAACATGTGTGTAATCAAAAGAAATTTTTTTATAAAAATTTTAAAATATTGTGAAAAATATTAAATGGAAAATTTTAATTTTATTTCAAATATTGATATATCTTTGTCACTCAATCACTCTTTCGCTCTCTCTCTCTCTCTCTTTGTTGCTCTCTTACATTGCTTTTTGAAAAAAAGGCCAAAAATGCTTTTTACGCCTTAATATAAAATATTTCTTGTTAATTAAACATATAATTATGAAAATATTTAATAACAAAAAAAAACATGATTAAATTACACATAAACATATACATAAGCTGCTAAAAACAATCATACAATTTAATTATTTTTTAATACTTTTTTTTGCATTTTTGGCAAATAATATAAACTGTGTGAAGATAAATTTGAAATTTGAATCCCAGACACAAACCTTTAAAATTAGTAAAGTCACTTTAGACAGTCATGTTAAATTAACAGATATTATATTACAGC
>NC_060950.1:16393580-16430605 GCF_022045245.1 Lucilia cuprina
CAGTTCTAGTTCAGTTCTAGTTCAGTTCTAGTTCAGTTCTAGTTCAGTTCTAGTTCAGTTCTAGTTCAGTTCTAGTTCAATTCTAGTTTAGTTCTAGTTCAATTCTAGTTCAGTTCAAGTTTAGTTCTAGTTCAGTTCTAGTTCAGTTCTAGTTCAGTCCTAGTTCAGTTTAAGTTCAGTTCTAGTTTAGTTCTAATTCAATTCTAGTTCAGTTTTAGTTCAGTTCTAGTACAGTACTTGATCAGTTCTAGACGGCACAAGGTCTTGCGAATGATACAAATCTGTTATTTCCACATAAAATTGTACTTTTTATCTTGATTTTCTACAAAATCTGTTATAATCTTTTAAATATTTGTTTACCAAATTCTTATCAGCCAAAGTACTAAACTTAATAAATAACCTACCACCACACTTTTTACTATAAACATACTACGTAGCGAAATCGTATGTTTTGAAGTGTTTTTTTTTTTTTAATTTTATTTAATTTTTATGAAAATTTATACCACAAACACTGAAAAGCACCAATATACATATGTATGGCCATAGACGAGAGAGAGACCAACAGAAACCAAAACACGCTATAAGTTTTTGACACGCTGAAATAGAAGAAGTGTAAAATGAAAGAATAAATAAATAAAATAGAAAATAAATTTTGACAAAAAAAAACTGTTTATGTGTAGAAAAAAAGAAATATCTTAAAAAGAAATCTACTACGTCGCAAAAAAATACAAAATAAAATGTTTAACACTAATTAATACTCAAGATGTTTGCTTATTTTTTTATTATGACTAGAGTTTTTTTATAAAATTTTTTAGTTGACAATTTGTATATTTTATTATGATTTTGATAAAAAATAATAATATAGAATAATAACAATAATAAAAAAATTAGCAGATTATAAACAACAAAATCTATTATGATTTTATTATTTATATTTTGCAAAAAAAAAACAAAATATTTGTTGACAAAATTTTTAAACCAATTTTGGGGAGTGGCACATTTAAGTTTTTTTTTATTAAATTAAATGTTATTTTTTGAAATTGTTTTTTTTTCATATGGTTCTCTAAGGTGTTGTTTTTAAAGTAAGGCGTTCGGTCTGTTGTTTTTCGAACTATATATAAAAATTTTAACAAATTTGGAGTGCTAAAATTGTAGACATGTCTAGAATTTTAAAATTAGTTGCTTGTTTTAGAAAATGGTAATTTAAAATTCTAATCGTTAACTAAGTTAACATTATTTTAAAAGTTGCAATGTAAAAAAAAAACAAAAGTCAGGATAATCTTGTCTTTAGACTAGTTTATGGACTAATAAATGGTCTTGTATATGGACTAGTGTTTGGGCTAGTCTATCAACAAGTGCGTTGATAACTATAAAATCTAATCTATTGGCTAGTTAATCGATTAGTCTGTATACTATTCTATGAAGAAGTCTATGGATTATGGATTAGTCTGTGGATTACTTGACTAGTCTATTGATTCTAATATTGACTAGTTTGTGGTCTAGTCTATTGTCTAATCTGGAGAATTAGTCTATTGATTATATTATATATTACTTGCTTATCGATAAGTCTATGAACTTGTCTATAGTGTAATATATTGACTAGTCCGGAAACTATGGACTAGTCTCGATACTAGTTTGTTGTGGATTCTGTCGACTAGTCTAAGAAATAGTCTCAAGATTAGTCTATGAACTAGTCTGCGGCCTAGTCTGACTAGACTATACAATAGTTGTGTGGACTTGAGAACTCTGTGGACTAGTCTTGGGAATAGTTTATTAACTAGTCTCGGGACTAGTCTATTGACTATTCTACAGTCTAGTCTACGGACAAGTCTATAGACTAGACTTGGAACTAGTCTATTGACTATTGTGTGGTGTAGTCTACTGAATAGTCTCGGGGCAAATCTATTGACTAGTTTGTGTTTTAGTCTACTTACTACTTATACTATAGTGTATTGATTACTCTGGGGACTGGTTGGTGTGGGGACTAGTCTATTGACTAGTTAATAATCTAAACTAGACTAATCTATAGACTAGTCTAGTCTACTGACTAGTCTGTGGACTAGCCAATTGATTAGTATGTGGACTAGTCGATTAACTCATCTGGGGACTAATATATTGACTAGTCTGGGGACTATTTTATTGACTAGTTTGGGGACTAGCCTATTGACTAGTCTTAGGACTATCCTATTGACTAGTCTGGATACTAGTCTATTATCTATTTTATGGACCTTCTGAGAACTAATTTGTTGACTAGACCAACAGCTGGTCTATATATTGGACTATTTATGGAATGGTCTAGTGACTAGTCTATTGTGTAGTCTATTGTGTAGTCTATTGACTAGTCTACGAAGTATTTAGTTGATTAGTCTCTGCACTAGTATAGGCTAGTCTCTGGGGACTACTCTTTTGACTAGTCTGTCGATTCTATGAACAGTCTTGGAACTAGTTTGTTGACTAGTCTAACGACCTGTCTGTAGATTGACCTATTTATGGACTAGTCTAGTGACTAGTCTATTCGCTAGTCTATTGTCTAGTCTATTGACTAGTCTATGAACTATTCTGTTGACTAGTCTGTGAACTATTCTGTTGACTAGTCTCTGCATTAGTATATTTTTTAGCTTTTAGATTAGTTTTGGGACTATTCTGTTGACTGGTGAACTAGTCTATAAACTAGTTTTTTTTCTTTCCTAAGAAGTATAGGGAACTAGTCCATTGTCTAATATATGAAAATTTTTATATTAACAAATAACATAGCGGTTGTATAACCAAAATTTTTTACAAAAAAAAATTAACATTTCTTTGATGTTTTTCAACAGCAACCAGCCCTTTTTGAGAAGAAAATAAAGAAAAGAATTGTTTTATGATTATTGTTTTTTTTTTATTCTAAAATTATAGATTAGATAATGTGTTATTTGTGAAGAAGAAAAAAACAAGAAAACAAACAAGCCTTTTTTTGTAGTGCTAAAAATTGTATAAATTTAATTTTGTTATAATTTTATAAAGTCTAAAAAACCAACAATATATGATGACGTTATCAATTAATTGTTACAAAAAAATATTTTATTCACACAAAATGGCAAATAAAATACGTTTTAGCTTTTTTGAATTAACTTTTAGCTTTTTTTAATTCATTTCACACAAGAAGTAGATGTTCATAATAACAAATTTAAACATTTTTTTGAGGTTTTTTTAACATTTTGACGTAAAATTTGGTGGATTTTTATGGTAAAAATTTTGTCTTTTAGTTTATGGTTTTTTGAGGTTGTGTTTGATAAAAAATGTTTTCAGGTATCTATCTACCTGTTTTTAAAAAAGAGAGAGAGAATTTTTAATGTGTTTCTCTCTTTCTCTTTTAGAAAACATATGGCGCATTTTATAGGGAGTAAAAAAACAGAAGAATAGCAGGTAGTTTTTAAACAAAAATTTAAATGCGCATGTGTTTTTAGAAAGAGAGTGTTTGTCTTGTTGTGTTTTTGCCTTAAAAAGTAAATTAATAGAGTATTTTCTTAATGATGATTTAACTCTATTTCAATTGATTGAGTGATTTTTAACAGTTCTTTATATAATTTTAGTTTTGAGCAAAAATGAGCTAGAGAGAGAGAGCAAGAGAGGGAGAGTTTGTTAAAGATTTAGAGAGTGAAAAGAACATAATTTAGAAATTTTTTAACAGCTCTAAACATATAAAAGTCTCTTTAATATTTAGCAGACTTTCAGTCGCCTTTGAAAACTGTTAAAGGAAACATTATTGCATATTTTTTATAAAACAAAATAAATTTTATAAAATATTTTTTTTAAAGCTAAATAAAAATTCTTAAATAATAAACTTTTAATAAAAAAACAAAGAAAAAATACCTACAAAGTGTTTAAATTAAAAAAGCACTTGAGTGAAAATAAAACAAAAATTACTCATTTTGTATTAAAGAAAGCTTTTGAATAAAAGCTTTTCCTATAAGCACCGGTTGTGCTCTTATGCTCTTTTAAATAAAAACTCATATTTTTCATGTATATTGTATGGTTTTCTTATACAGAAATTTAGTTATTGCTAAACGTTTGCTTAAAAAACACTACAAAACTAAAATAAAATTTGAAAAAAAAATTATTAAAAAAAAAAAAATATTTTTTTTAAAAAAGAAAAAGAAATAAAAGAAAGAAATATAGATTTGGTGCCTTTGCTCACACATAAAAATTTTTTTATAATACAAAAAATTTCAAAAAGAAATTAAAAAAAAAAAATTGAATAATTTATTAAAAATAAAAATTATTTAATAAATTAAAAAAAAATCAAGAAATAAACTGTGATTTAAAAACAAGAAAAAAATTAAACAAAAAAAACTGCAAAATTTTTTTTTATAAAATTAATACCCAATACAACACATATCACTTTTAAAAAGTGTTTTTAACAAAAATCTCAAAAGACTGTTTAAGCCAGAAATACAAAAACTTTCTGTGAACTTTATTAAAAAAAAGAAAAACATTTAAGAAAAATTTTAAAAAATTTAAATTTAAAAAAAAATTTAAAGAAAAAATTTTTAAAAATTCAATTTAAACAATTTATATTGAAAAAACTTGTAATCAACAATAAAATGTTGGGTACCATGTCTATGCGTCAACCAGAAAATTGGTTATATGAAATTTGGCAAAAGGGCCAGGACAGCCCCTGCTATGTAATGGTGCCAAATGCTAAAGTACGTATATAAAAAAAACAAATTATTAGCTTTTTTTTTTTTTTGAAATCACTCATAAATTTTTATTGATTTTACAAGAACCTACTACATAGAAAATTGTAGAAATAAGTAAGAAATATAGGGGAAAAAGAATATAATGAATAATACAATGACAACTAATTAAGCAAAAGACAAAAAATATATTTAGTATAATAAAAAGAAACCATGAAAAAAGTTGAGTAATTGGCAATTGAAATTGCAAAAAAAAATTAAAAAAAAAAATAAAATAAGAAAATTTTTAAAAATTAAAAAAATAAAAAAATTAAATTTAAATTAAAAGCATTTTAAATTAAAATTTTAAAAAATAATGTGTTAAGTTAAAGTTAAAGAAAACACATTTTTAGTGATTTTTTCAATAATAATAAAACAAAAGAAACTGAATTATTACATAAAGACATTTTTAAAAATTAAAAAAAAAAAATATTTATATTAAAGTTTAAAAATAAAATTAAGCAAAAATAATAAAAATTTTAAAATTTTATTTAAATTTATATGTAAAGAAAATACAAAAAAGTGTTTAAAATAAATTTATAACAAATAATACATTTAATTTATTAAATTAAAATAAAATATAAAAAATAAAATTAAATAATTTAAAGCTTTTAATATTTGAAATTTTGCTAAAACAAAAATTAATAAAAACAAATAGAAATGATAAAATAATTAAAAAAACTTTCGAAATTTAAAGAAAAAGCTTTTCTTTAAAAGTTTAAACTTTAAAAGCTAATTTTCCCTACATCTTTGCGAACTTAACTAATTAAGTAAACATGAACGGAGAAAAGCCTAAAGAATTTGCAAAAGCTAAAAGAAAGCTTTTCAAAGATTTCTATTTATTAAAATTTTAATATTTTTTAAACTTTAATGATAAAATAAAAAAAAAATATTTAAATTAAAAAAAATTAATGAACTTTTTAAAAGCTTAGGCTTAAAGCATGAAAAGTTTAGAACATATTGTAAAGGGTGACTTGTTAGGACAATTTCCAATAGTTTTAGGCCGGTGAACTTAAACAAAACATTTTAAAAATATTTATAAAAAAACAGTTTTTATTAGACTTTTTTAAGGAAAATTTTAAATTTATAAGCTTTTTCTATAACAATTTGTAAAATTAAATTTATAAATTCTAAAGCTTAAAGAACCATTAAAAAATAAGTTTTATTTAAAAGCTTTTTTGCTTGGCAAACTTTTCTTCAATAGTGTTAAGAACAGGCTCTGGCCTGTGAAGTATTTTTAATAATTTATAAAATGCTGAGCTATTAAACTTTTAAAAGTATAAATTTATCAAGTTTCTACAATATTTTGTAAAATAAAATTTTTAAATCTTAAAGCTTAAAGAACCATTTTAAAAATAAGCTTTATTTAAAAGCTTTTTTGCCTGGCAAACTTTTCTTCATTGTGAATTTTTTATTAAAGTCGAGTTTTTAAGAACTTGCTCTTAAGAACTTTTAAAAGCTATAATTAGCGTTTTAAAATAACCAAGCTATAAAATAGTTTTTCAAACATTAAACTAAAAACCTCTTTTCTTTAAAATTTTTACAGTTTTTCAAAAAATGTTTGCATTCTTGAGTTTGCGCAAACAAAACGAAAAACTGTGCAAACTCACAAAACAAACGATTCGATTACGTTATCGATTATCTAATTGAGACCGAGCTTTAGACAAAATAATAAAAATAAACAAATTTTAAATACTTTGTCAAAATGCTTGCCACCTACTTACAAATTTGAATTAAATTTTAACAAATTATTCAAATGTGTTAAAATTTTGTTGAATTTTTTTTAACAAAAATAAATTCAATAACTTTTAAAAATATTCGACAACATGTAAAACAAGCACCCACTTCATTATTTTAAAATTCATATAATTTTTAAAGTGTGCTTGCTATAGCCCACATATTGAGAATAGATAAAATTATTGAAACATATCATAAAGAAAATGCACTTGAAATTTTTAAATTTTTTAAAGAGGAAAAAACCTCACTAACCTTAAATTAGCTAAATATTACAACTAGAAAAAACACTTGTTTTAAGGATTTTTCTTTCTAAAAACAAAAAGAAAACTACCTGCTGTTCAGTTCTGCTCGGTTTGAGGTCAATTTCTCAACATGTGTTGTTTTTACAAAATAAAAAAATGTATATTGTCTCTGATGTGCCTTCTTTGTCTTTATATGAAAAATATTATGTGATATTTAAGAATTTAGACGCCTTTAGTTGATGATTATTTGTCTGATTTATCTTATTGTTTGGCATCCAATTGCGTTGGTCAGAGACAGACACGCAAACGTTTTTAAAGTGTTTTTTCTATACATTTAATTTTGTTTGTTCTTTACATAAAATTAAATTTAGTATAGAGTTTTTTCTCTCTCTATTTATTTTAAATGATTCATATTGTTTTATTAATCCAAAAAGAAAGGCAAACACATTTCAAGTTCACAAAGAAATTTAAAATTTATTTCTAAAATTTATCCTTTAAAACACTAAAGAGATTTTAAAGATTGTTATATTTTTTCAGGAGCAATTTTTTGTAATAAACGTTTTAATTTTTAACCGAAAAGTTTTCATTCAAATGAATCATTTGTCCGTGGAAAAACACCTATAAGATTTATTAAAAAACAACTTTTTGGCAACTGTTTAGCGCATGTATTTATAAACTAATTTTGTTGCTGGCAACATGTTGTTAAGAACGTATCTAGATCTATTTTTTTAAACAAAATTTGTCAAATAAATCCATATTTTTTATATTTCTACGATCCAAACTTTAGCCGATACTCTAGTCTAGTCTAAAGTCTAATCTATAGTTAAGTCTATAGTCTAGCCTATAGTCTAGTCTATAGTCTTATCTAGAGTGTAGTCTATATTCTAGTCTAAAGTCTAGTCTTTAGTCTAGTCTATAGTCTAGTCTTTAGTCTAGTCTATAGTCTAGTCTTTAGTCTAGTCTAGAGTCTAGTCTATATTCTAGTCTATAGTCTAGTCTATAGACTAGTCTTTAGTCTAGTCTATAGTCTAGTCTAGAGTCTAGTCTAGTGTCTAGTCTATAGTCTAGTCTAGTGTCTAGTCTATAGTCTAGTCTAGAGTCTAGTCTAGTGTCTAGTCTATAGTCTAGTCTAGTGTCTAGTCTATAGTCTAGTCTAGTGTCTAGTCTATATTCTAGTCTATAGTCTACTCTATAGTCCACTCTATAGTCTACTCTATAGTCTACTCTATAGTTTACTATATAGTCTACTTTATAGTCTAGTCTATGCTCTAGTGTACAGTCTATACTATAGTCTATGATCTAGTCTATTGTCTAGTCTATAGTCTAGTCTATAGTCTAGTCTATAGTCTAGTCTATAGTCTAGTCTATAGTCTAGTCTATAGTCTAGTCTATAGTCTAGTCTATAGTCTAGTTTATAGCCTAGTCTATAGCCTAGTCTATAGTCTAGTCTATAGCCTAGTCTATAGCCTAGTCTATAGTCTAGTCTATAGCCTAGTCTATAGTCTAGTCTATAGTCTAGTCTATAGTCTAGTCTATAGTCTAGTCTATAGTCTAGTCTATTGTCTAGTCTATAGTCTAGTCTATAGTCTAGTCTATAGTCTAGTCTATAGTCTAGTCTATAGTCTAGTCTATTGCCTAGTCTATAGTCTAGTCCATAGTGTAGTCTATAGCCTAGTCTATAGTCTAGTCTATAGTGTAGTCTATAGTCTATTCTGTAGTCTAATCTATGGTCTACTCTATCGTCTATTCTTTGGTTTACTTTATAGTTTACACTATAGTCTAATTTATCCAAAATTAATTAAACATTTTTTTTAATAAAATTGTTTAAATTTTTCTTTAAAATTAAAGAAAAAACCTTTTTTTAAGGAAACATGTTTACACATCATTTTCTTGGTGATCTAAAGCATTTTTTTAATATTTTTTATATAAATTGCAAATTTATAAATATATAATTTAAACACACTTTACTTCCTTTATATTATATGTTATTAACACATCTTTAAATAAATTTTATGAATGAGCCAAATAATTAAGTAAAAACATTTATAGATAATAATTTAGATATAAAATTTTGTTGATAATATTTTGCTTTAAACCAGACAAAACAAGCAAATAAAATTTTTTTTTATAAAATTTTGTGTTTTGTTGAAAATTTGAAATTTTGCCAAACAAAATTAAAAAAGAAAAAAAAGTATTTGATTATTTTTAACTTGAAGAAATAATGATTGTTTTTTGTTGCTGTTAGCTAAACAAGCCTATTTGCAAAGGCACCAACTTAACAAGTCTGCTGCCATAATTGGTGGCTGTTTTTTGAGAAGAAAAAAAAACACATATAAATTTGTTGTTTATTTAAAATATAAAATATTTTTCAATTTTGCTAAAAAAAAATTATTTATATTCATTGTTAAAGAAAAAAATACCAGTTCAAACTGGTTTTTTTATTATGATAAATAAAGGTGTTAATTTTTGTGGTTATTATTAATATTGTTTTTGCAAAAACATTTAAATAAAATAAATTTAACTTAAACTGGTTTAATAAAGTTCATTAATTTTTTTTAAAACATTTAATTTTCTTTTTGTTTTTAAACAGTTTTAAACAAATAAAACTTAGTTTTAATTAAAATTTTATTATTAAAATGAATACCTTACAGTTTTTTTTATTTATAAAATAAATTTCAATAAAATCCCTTTAAAAATGTAGAAATTATAAGCATTTTTATTATAAATTCAACTTTTTCTTTGCCATTTTCTTTACGTCATTATTTACAAACAGCAACAACAACTGTGTTAGTGCTTTGTTGTTTACTTTCTTAGGCTTGAGTTATTACAATAACAATTGTTTTGCTTTGTTTACCTTTTTGTTTTTGCACAAATTAAAAACTCAATTAAAGAGTGTTGGGTTTGGATTTAGTTTTATTTAGTTTGTGTGTGTATGCTTGTAGACTAGACTTTAGTCTAGATTCTAGAGCCTAGAATCTAGGCTATAGAACTACTAGGTGTTTAATTTATCATAAGTGAAGAGGGTACTACCGAATTTTTCCTTATCAAAAAGAGTATGAAAAAGTACTATACTACTAAACTTCCCATGTCTGGCTGGTTGATGTTTTGTTTTGTTTTCTTGTCATAGTTGTGGGAAAAATTTGACATTTCTTGCAGTATTAAAGATTTTTTCAATAAAATTAAACATTTCTAAGAGTTTTTTAAGATTTTAAGCATTGTTATTATTAAATTTAATATTATACTTAAAGTTAAAAGTTTTTCTTACTCATTTCCAACTTGTTTACTTTATAAATTATCATTAAAAAAGGGGAGTGGTTTTTTAATTTAAAAACCTAAATTTTTGACGTTATACGTACGTTTTTTTAATATTTTATTTAAATTTGTGTATTTAATAAATTTATTGCCAAATTTTTTTATTTATTTATAAAATTAGCATATAACTATTATAAAAAAAACCCCGAACACGTTTTTTAGTTCAAATAAAAATTTGAATATTTTGCCTCTTTTCATTGTAAAGACATAAAAGACAACTGTTTTAAATTGTTTCATTGGAATAAAAAAGTTTATTTCAAATAACCTTGTATTGTTTTTTTTTTTTTTTTTTTCAAACATATTTTCATTTAGTTTTCCTAATAGCAAACATATTTTCAAACACGTGGTTGTGTTAAAATGAATATTTTGTCAAATGGAAAATCAGCGTAGAAACAAATGAAAAAAAAAAAACTGAAAGATTTTCAAAAAAACAAATAATTATTTTGCTTATTATGATTAACTAAAATATGAATAATATTCTTAAGTTTTGTTGGCACAAATCCAATTTGTTGTATGGCAAAAAGAAAATGAAAGATTTAAAAGGTTTAAATAAGGAAATTATCAGAAATTTGTTTATCCATTTTTTTTTTGTATAAAACTCTGCTTTGCGGTTTTGTCTTAAACTTAATGGGGATTTTTGTTGTTGTTTTATATTAAAAAAAAAACTTATTTTAAGATTATTTATTACAACAAAAAGCAGCCTTTGATTTGTATACATAAATAAATATCTGTTATTCATTATGTTTTCATTTATTTAAAGATCTATAAATAAATTTCAAAAAAAAAAAAAAATCTCAACAAAACTCAAAGAAATCTATTTTTATTTTATAAACATTAAACATGAACAAAAATCTATATTAAATAAAATTTTTACCCTGACATATTTGCAGAATGAAAATAAAAGACCTTTTCTGTTTTAAACCAAATTATCTTATTAATGATCCTTAAATACTCAAATTACCTTTTACAAATCAAAAACACACCAAAAACATAAAAAAGTACTTAAGTGTGTCACTCACTTGAAACTTAATATATATGCTTGGCCTAAATTTATCACATATCCTTCATAAAGATTTGTTAGAATTCTTTAAATTTGACTAAATAATACATTTGTTATTGACAATGTTTGAAAGACGAAAAACAATTGACGTTTGTAGATTTATGTTGTTGTTTTGTTTAGAAAATGATTTTGGTTTCTTAAACTCATGATGATAATGGAGGAAGGTTTTTTATTATTGTCTATAATTTTGAACAAGAAATTAGGCTTTATTTTATAATAAATTACAAATTCGTGCAAATTTGTTATGACAAGTTACTAGCAACATGTTGCTAAACAATTTATAACAAAAAAAGTGATTGTTTTTTATTAATGTCTAATTATGTTTGAAATTTAGTTATTTTTTGCCAGATTTTAAATAAATCTTAATGTTTCATGTTACAAAAAGTTACTAGCAACATGTTGCTAAACAATTTATCATAAAAAAAGGAATAGTTTTTTATTAAAATTTAATTATTTTTACAGTTAAAGCTATTTTTGCAGGATTTTTAAATTAAAATGTTGCTAAACATTTTTTTATGTTGTTAGCCTCATGTTGCTAAACATTTTTTTTATAAAAATATATTTTTTTTTTATAAAAATTCTATTACTTTTAAAAATTTCAAAAAGTTTTTTGAAAAATTTTTGTAATTTAAAATGTTGCCAAACATATGTTGCTAAACATTATTTAAATTTTTGCAGATTTTTTTTTTGTGCTTTAAGAAATTTAAATAAAATCCTATAGTTTAAACTAAATTTAAAACATATTGCTGTAAATTAACAATAGTTTAAATATTGTTTAAAAAAAATGTTGCTATAAAACACTTTTTGAAAGACCACAACATGTTGCCAGAATAGAAAATTTTGCAAAATTAACTACATTTTAATAATTTTCACAAATAATCCAGTAAAAACTTTAATCATACTTTAAATAGTAAAAATATGATGTATGCAACTTGTTGCTTAAACAAAGTAATAACAATTTACATAACACATGTTGCTAAACATTTGTATAGAAGAAATCTAAGTAGAATTCAATAATTTAAGATAAATTGAAAACATTTTTTGGGAATTTTTGAAGAATTTCAAACAATGTTTGCAAAAAAAATTCTTTAAACACTTTTTGTGTGAAACTGTATAACAGCAACATGTTGCCAACAAATGAATTTCAATCAAATTTCAACATTTAAATTCTCAGTAAAAAAAAACAACACAAAATGTTAAATATAAAGTTTTGCCTGTTTATATTTCCATTTAAGTTTTTTTTATATATATAACAAAGAAATGTCTTCAACATGTTGCTTAAAACATGACTTCTCCTTCGCTTAAAGCATCATCCCCTTTAAAAATATATAAATTTTGTAAAAATTACAAATCTATTAACTGTTACATGTTCACAGCATACAATTTTCTTTAAATTATAAAATTTCAAAAATTTTTAAAACCAAATATATGTTGCCAGCAACATGTTGCCGAAAACCAAATTTTCTTCAAATACAAAATATTAAACAGTTTAACTATAAAGTACATAAAAACTTAAACAGCTTTAAAAAATTTATTCAAATTTTTTGCCAGCAACATGTTGCTAAGAAAAAAAATTTCTTAAATCATTAAAAAAAATAATATTTTTATAATATTATTAAACTAGAAACAAATAACAGTTAAAAAATTAACAAATATTATTTAGCAACAAGTTGCTAAACAAATTAAACATTCCTTTAATAGAATAAAACTTTCTAAACATTTCTATTTTATTCTTTTGTGAATTGCTTTTAATGGTCATTATTCTACAAAAAAATGTCATTTGAAGGTCACCTAGCTAATATACTTATTCCACTTATAGTAATAGATAAAATGCTATAAAACTGCAAAAAAAAAGAAAATTATACTATTTTATCTTCTAGCTCAGTTGGTAACAACTAAACACATATAATGAAAATTAAATTTGTTCATGGTGTGCAAATATTGATTTAAAGATTTTATTTTGCTGTTGTTGTTTTTTGGTCGAGCTTTAGCACCTTATATGATGATTCATTTTACAGGCAAAAACAAACATAAACCAAAACTTGCGTGTTACATTTAAGGCAGAAAAAAACAGCTTAAAACTTAAAAAAAAACCCATTATGACATGATGGTAATATTTTTACAATGTTTTTTTTTTATATAATTTCTATTTTATTTTCTGTTACAAATAACTAACTACGTCAGGGTAATTAAGAAAAGCAAAAGTGTAAGCAAATATTAAATAATTCTTTAAAACATGTTGCTAAACATGTGGCTAAGCAAGCAAGTTTTAAACTATAAACGTTTTTAATGGGCATTGTTATGATATTTCTAAGAATTTCTTTTTGTTCTGATTTATTAAAAAAAAAACAAATATTGTTTGAAAAAGAATTTTTTTGTTAAAGAAAAAGAGGATTTAGAAAAGCTTTTATATGTTATAGAATGATCTAATTTTAGTTTATTGTACTTTTATTTTTATTGTACCATTTTTTTGTTTGTCTTGCTTTTGAAATGTAATCACTTTTTACACATATTCAACACAAATCCTTAAAGCCTGGGATTAGTTTTAAATTAAAAGAAAATAACATGTGTTTAACAGATATTTAAAAGAAATTTATAAAATATTAAAAAATTGTAGTTATTTCAGCAACATGTTTAGTTTATTATGTATCTAAACATGATCCTTAACCTATGTTAACTAATTAAGAAAACTTAATACTAATCTTTTATAGAAATCCATAGAATACTTTTTAATTGTATTTTATTTTACCTAGCAACATGTTTAGCACTATATGCTATGTTTCTAAACATGTTGCTGAAGCTAAATTTACTATTTTTGATAATTTTAAAACAATATTTTAGAGAAATTTATGATATCGTGTAAAATTTGTTAAAGATTTTTTGTTGCAACAAGAAATATAACTGCAGCAACTTGTTTAGTTTGATAGAAGTTGCTAAACCTTCATTCAATTGCTTTAGAAACATAATTTAGCTGAAATTTTTTACATTATTCTATTAAATGTTTTCAAAATAGTTTCAGAAGTTTGTTGTTAAATGAAAATCCATACCATTAAATGTTTAGTTTACTATGTAGCTAAACATGTTGCTGATTTCAAATAAATATTAATAGAAAACTTAATAAAAAATAAATCTTTTATATAATCAATTTAAGCTTTTAGGTTTCAATATAACAATTAACATTCTAGCAACATTTTTCGTTTAATATGTAGCTAAACATGTTGCTGTTTACAAATAACTTTTAAGGAAAACCTTAATACTAAAGTTTTTTTTTAGTATCTTCTTTATTGTAATATTAATATAGGATTAATACGGCAACATGAAAAGTCATCTTGGCAACATGTTTAGTTTACTTTTAAGCTAAACATGTTGCTGTTTACATATTAGTTTTAAGGAAAAACTTAAGACTAAAGTCATAATTATATGAACTTTTCTCTTAAAATACTAATGTAGAATTAATACCTAATGTAACATGAAAAAAACTTATTGGCAACATGTTTAGTTAAATATGTAGCTAAACATGTTGCTGTTTACAAATTAGTTTTAAGAAAAAACTGAATACTAAAGTTTTTGTAATATTATCTTCTTTATTATAAAATTAGTTGCAACTTTAGGTTGCCATATAAAAAATCCTCCTTAGCAACATGTTTAACATAAATAGCAACATGTTGCTTATAGGAAATCAACTATATATAGAAAACTTTTTACTAATAACTTTATTTTTCTCTCTCTTCTCTATCTATTTTAGGATCTCGTCAAATCCCATTTGATGATAGCCGTCCGTGAGGAGGTTGAGGTTCTTAAAGAGAAAATTTCCGAACTAATGGACAAAATCAATCAATTGGAAGTGGAGAATACCATACTCAAGGCTAATATGTCACAGGAAACATTACAACAGCTGCAAATGCAAACACAATTGCAAATTGCCGGTTCGACAGCAACCAATGGTAGTAATATGTTAACGGCAGCACCCACACCAGCTGCCATAACAGCAGCACCACCAACAGCGGCCAACAATGTGACAGGCAATACAGTAACATCAGCAGCAACAGCAGCGGCAGCAACACCCCAGTCAAATGTAGGAAGTGGTACAGCAACACCTACCACTCAACAAGCAACAGTACAAACAGAACAAAATGTTGATGTTATACAACAGAATCTAAATGCTGTTAATAATGAAGATACTACAACACAGGGTTCAGCGGTACAGGCCACAAATGGACCCATGTCTTAAATGTCTAAACAGAAAAAAAATGTTTGTCGTTTAGCTCAGAGTCTTAGCTGCAACACGAGTATGTTGTTTGTGTTTGTTACTACTACTCTCTCACTCTCTCTCTCTCACACACACTCTCAACAACCAACCAAAATATGAGTGTTAAATTTTGTTTTAAATATAACAAAATATAAGAAAAGAGAAAAAAAACACTTAAGCAAAAAAATTTACTACACACCTACACTCACTTTATACTCACCCCTTTAAAAAAAGAAAAAGGATAATTATATTGCTGATGCTGTTGAATGTTGAATGAAGTTGAAGGTGTCTAAACCAAGGAGTTTTATTGTTTTTTTCATTTAACATATCCTTTCCCCCTCAAAAAAAAGAAAACAACCTCTCAGCTTAAGCTTAAGAGTTTTCAAAAAATGTTTAAACAAAATTTTTAATTGGCAAAAAGTGATTGAGAGCCAACTCTTAAGAGTTTCTTTTGGCGGCTAAGTTGTTTAAAAGAAAAAAAAAAAACTCTTGTTGCTGTCCAAAGAAAAGCAACATTTTTTTTAATTTATAATGTGATATAATTAAATAGTCCTCCTGCCCTGAAAACAAAAACCACGCCCCCCTCCTAACACGCCCTTTAAAACCCTTAAGTAAATAAAACATTTGTTTCCTATTTAAAGAAGAAAAAATTTAAGGCAAAATTCTTTTTTTTATTATTATTATTATTTTTTTTTTAAATTTGCTAATTTATTAAGTTTATTTTTTATATAAAAATTTTTTGTTAAACTTGTTAATGAAAGAAAAAACTAAATTAACTTTGAAAAAAAAACTTTTAAATATTGCATGCAAAATATTTTTTTTAGGAAACTTTGTTTTAACAGACTTGAAACTAATACTTTTATTAAAAAAGTAGAATTTTGAGTTTAGATATTTATTTTTAAATTTAAAGAAAAAACAAAACACAAATTGTAAAAACTGATTTATTAATAAAACTAATTTGAGTTTAATTTTAACCACAAAAAAAACATAAATAAAATAAACAAAAAAAATTGTGATAATTTGCATTGCATTGACTTTCTAAATAAAAAACTAAAACTTTAATAAAACAAATTATAATTTATGGCTAGAAAAACAAATCAGTGTAAAAAAACCTCTATAACTGAAAGCTAATTTAAAACACATTTGCAAAATTTTAGAAAAAAAAAAACATTCAAAATTTTGTAAAAAAGTTTCTTTTAATTTTTTTTTAATTATTATTATAAACATATTGTATATAATAATTTAAACTTATAAAACAAACCCAAAAAAGCTGTTTTTTATAAATTCTTAAAAATTTTTATTTTCCTCCTAAATTTTTCTTTAATATTTAAGTACAATTTTATGTAAAAAATCTGTTATAAGATTTTTTTCACAAAGACTCTCTTGTTTAAAAAAATACAAATTATTTAACAAAAAAAGAAAAAAAAACAAAAGAATTTTATTTTTAAGTTATTTTTTGTTATTAATTATATATTTTTTTAATTATTTTAAATTTTGTATTATAATTATTTTTATTATTATTTTGTATTCTTTTTTTTTTTCTTAGTTTATAAGTTTATTATATATAAAATTAAAATAAAATAAAAAAATCCTAAAAATTATTTAACAAATAAAATCTATAAAATATGTAAACCATTGATTTACTATAAAATCATTTAAAACAAAAAGAAAAATCCTGCAGAGACTCTAATTGTCTAAGGATTTGTGAAAGCTACAAGAAAGATAACATGCCAAGGATGTCAGCAAAAGGAACGTCAAAAAATTTTAATTAATACTTTAAAAAAAAAACTTAAATTTATAAAATTTTATTTAATTGTTTTTTAATTATGTTTAAATATTGTCTTATTTAAAAAAAATCTTGAAAAAAGTTGCTCAACATTAAACTAAACTTGGTTTAAAATCTTAAACTAGTTTTAAACTTTTAAAGTTTAAACTAAAAGGTTTTTCATTACTCTCGCCACCTCTAACTGATTGCGTATTGATCTCCTTTTAATCTAAACTTTAAAGTTTATTATTAAAATAATAAACCTTTTTTAACTTCTTCGTACACTAAACATTAACTAAACTTTGTTTAAAAAAGCCTGACCTTATAAATTAAACTAGGTTTAAACTTTTAACACCTAAAGTTTAAACTAAAAGAAAATCCATCTCAGTCCCTCTCTCCCTCTCTTATAGTTTAAACTTAAAAGTTTAGCATTAAAATCTAAAGCTTTTTCTACAGCCTCTTTACGATCTCTAGTTCTATTAATGTTTTAAAAATCTTCTCAATTTTAGCAGCAACATGTTGCTAAACTTTTCAAAGCAAAGAAAGAAATTCTACATTCAAATGTGCACAAATATAAAAGTTAATAACAATAATCACATGAAATATTAAAGTAGCAACATGTTGCTTAACAAAACTTTATTTCTTAATTAAAGGAAAATATTAACAATAACTTAACAAACAAATCACATAAAAAATAAAGGCACAACATGTTGCTAAACTTTTACTTAAAAAAAAAACAAAAAATCATTACTTTAGTAAACATAAATATTAAGAAGAACTTTGCAAACAAATGTATTTAAATGTTAACTCAACATGTTGCTAAACGCCAACAAAATGTAGTGATTTTGGAGACTTTAGCTGTTTTAACTTTTAATGAAAAACTAAGCCTTAGCAACAGAACTTTGTTGACAACAACTTTTAAAAAGCTTTCTCAACATGCTGATAAACATCAACAACATGTTGGCAAACAACTGTAGACTTTTCAGCTATTTAAGTAAAGTCCTTAAATGCTTTAACTCTAAATTTTCTATTTACATTTATGTTTATAAATATTTACACAACATGTTGATAAACATCAACAACAGGTTGGCAAATAAATAAGGCAACAGTTACACAACTTTAATCTTTCTATGAACATTTATGTTGCAAAAATGTTTACACAACATGTTGATAAACATCAACAACAGGTTGGCAAATAAATAAGGCAACAGCTAATTAACTTTAAACATTCTATAGACAACTATCCATTAGCAACATTAGGATTCTTTCCAACAGTTTCAACATTATTTCAAATATTTTGATAACAACTTTTTAAACATTAATGTTGCAAAAAATCATTTTCAACATGTTGATACACATCAGCATAATGTTGAGAAATAAATAAAGCAAACAACTATTTAAGTAATGTTGTCCATTTACCTTAACTTTGTAGGTCTTTCACTTGTTATTTAAGCAACTTGCTGCCTTAGACGACTTTCACTAGCAACATGTTGATTGTAGAGAAAACTTAGAAATCATAACTTCTTAAAAATATATATTAAGCATCAATTTGAAAACTTTTGTGTATTTTGTAATAATGTTATCTCAATATGTTGATAAACTTCAACAACATGTTGTTATATAAATCAAACAACTTATTCATATACATTTTTTTTAGGGGACTTAATTTTGTAGTTAGCAACATGTTGTCTGCAGAAAACAGTTAAGAAACTTACAACACTTAAAGAAATATGTATATAATCAATATGTTTATAAACATTGACAAAAATATTGATAAACACAAAAAATGAACTAAACATATTTATTTATTAACATTTCTTTAAAGAATTTGTATCTTTCAGCAACATTTCTCAAAATGCTCATCATTTAAATATTCTAACAACTTATAATGTTAATAATAACTTTTTAACATAACATAGCAACATGTTGCTAAAGGTTGCTAAACATGTTGCTGTCCTTAGAACTTTGGCCTTTTTAGTGAATATAAACCAAATTATGGTTTTCAAATCAAAAGAATTTCTACAAAATATTCTAAGTTTCTGTTTTTTCTATAATTTTATATATTTTACCGTTATATCGCTGGAATATAACACAAATTTAAAGCATATTTTTGGGCGGTTTTTAATAATATTTCATTTAAAACTATTAGTTTTCTAGATTATTTGGAAAAGTTTAGAGATGTTTACTGTACACCATTATATTTAAACATTTTTGTAGCTTACTTTAAGGGTTCGAACTCTCATATTATTGTTTATATAAAGTCTAAAGTAAATCCCTTAAAGTAGGCTTGTTTAAGGTAAAGAAATGTTACTTTCCACCTTTATTTTTGGAACATTTTCTCAATAAGTTTGTGGCATAGTTTAGGGTTTTCAACACTCATATTATTGTGTTTCTATATTCTATAGTAAAACCCTAAAAGTAGGCTTATTGGCAGGCCTTTTTAACAATTTCATTATAATCTAAATGTTTGGTCTTTTAGAAATGGAATTCTGTGAAAGTATGGAATTGAAACAGTATTGAAAAAGCTTTAAAGTTTAACTTTTAAGAAAGATATATTAACTCTAAGTTAATAAAAGTTTAGCATACTTTTTGAACAATTATATTAAAAAGGAAATAGAGATTACTGCTGCCTACTTTTAGGCTTTTTATTACTTTAATTATTTTCGATTTTTAACAAAAGTTTATAAAACAAATATTGCTGGGAAACTTTGTTTTATAAAAGTTTGTTAAATTTAAGCAACTTTTTTAAAATATATTTTTTTATATAAAATTAACAAAAAATAAGACTTTATTTATTTTAATTAAAAGAAAACTATTTTTTTTTTTTAATTTTTGTTAAAAAATTTGTAAAACCAAGAGAGTCTTTGTAGAAAAAATCTTATTATTTTATTTAAATTATTTAATACATTTATGTAAACAAAAATTTCTAACAAAAAAAAACAGCTTATTTCTTTTTTAACAAATTATTAACACTTGCACTTGATTCTAAATTAAACTAAAAGTAAAAAAAAGAACAACAAAAACAGAATTTATATAAAATAAAATTAATAAATTAAAAAAAAAAAAAACAAAACAAGCAAAATTAAACGTTAAAACATTAAACATATTTAAACATAAATATAACTAAATATAAAACAAAACCAAGACGTTTAGTTTTGAACAAATATACTGCTATATATAAATATAAACAAATTAACTAAAAAAAAATAAACAATATCTAAACGTCTTGTTTAAGAAAAACCAAGTTCCATTATTAGTTTTATAAGTTTAGTTGAAGTAATTTTTAATTTAAAATTAATATTAACAACAATAAAACAAAATAACATACAAATAACAAAGAAAATAAGAAAAAACGTTAAAAAGAATTTTTGAAAAAAAAACAATTAAAAGATTTAAAATTTTTTGTTTTTCATATTGACATTTTTTTAATTTTCATTACAAGTTTTTCATTTTCCTTATTAAGTAGTTTGTAAAGAAAACTTTAAATGTTTTTTTAAAAAATAAAACATATAAAAACTCAATAAAAAATATTCAAACGACAATTAAACGCAATAAGAAAAAACTATAAAACTGAATAAACAATTGTATATAAAATGTATGATTAAAGAAAAAAAATGGCAAAAAAACAAATATTAATTAACAAACATATAATTCCAAAAAAACCGATTTTTGATTAAAAACAAAATGTCCTTTTTAAAAAAAAAAAAAAATAAAAATTAAAGACATTATATCTCGACCGCCACAAAAACTAAAGAAAAACATCTTGTAATTTCTATATAAATACTTATTCTATGTGTAAAATTTAAAACAAATATAAACAAACAAAAAAAAACAAAGAAATTAAAATAAAACTTTAATTAATTGTAACAATAAAATAAAGTATTTAAAAGAATAATAAAGATTAAAAGAAAGCTAAACAAAACTAAACATGTTTTATTTGACAATTTAATTTCTCAAGCAATCAATAAATTGGATTTCCATGTTGCCTTTGCAAACAAAACCAATCACCCCCACTTCTGCCTCCAAAAAAAAAAGAAAACAAAGCGTGTTAGTTTTTAAATATTTCAATTTTGGAATTTAAATTTACTAGTCCTTTTAAAATTTTAAGTAATTAATAACATCCCATGTTATAATTGTTTCGTTTTTTTTTTAGTAATTTATAATTTTAAACAAAAATGTTTTGTATTTATATATAATTTTGTCTCTACATTTTATTTAATTTAGTAATTTTTCTAGTTTAATATTTATATATTTATTAGTTTTAAGTTTATTTTTTGTAATATTTTATTTTAATACATGTTTTGCTCTACAACCTTAAGTTGTCCATCATTAATATTAGTTTTTATTTTTAATTTATAATTTTACTCTTTAAAGAAAGACAAAAAGAAATCATAGTTAAACGTAATTGCCTACTACTTTTTTCTCTCTTAAAACTAAACATTGTATCATTTATTAAATAAAGAATAAAAATAAAATGAAAAAACAAAAAAAGGTTTATATTTTGTTATTTTAAAACAACAACTACAAAAAAAAATTATAGTAATTTCCTTTTAAATCTTAAAAAAGCTCAGTAGTCTGGGAACACTGTAAAACTTTTTATACAAAACATTAGGTGGAATTTAAATGCTTTCGATGGACTATAATCTAAACAAAAACGTTACAATATTAACGAATTTATATCTATTTAATGTAATGCCAAAAGCTAATTATCTGGCAACACTGGCAAAGTAATTTTTCCGTAAAACAGTTAGCTTACATTGAAACCTTTCGATGAACTGTAATATTGAACAAAATCACTTGAGTATTACTGAAATTATAACCATTTTAGTAAATCCTATAAAAATTGAATTATCTGGCAACACTGGCAAACAAAGTTTTTCATTAGACAGTTAGTACTCATTGAAAGCTATAGATTAACACACATTTTAACAAAATCACTTGAATATTATAAGTTTTATAGCAATGTTAAGCAAATGGTGAAAATTAATTTATCTGGCAACACTGGTTAACAAATTTTTTCACAAATACATTTAGCCTACATTAAAACCTTGCGTTTAAGTCTAATTTTAATAAAATCACTTGATTATTAGCGATTTTATAAGAATTGTAAAAAAAATTCCAAAAGACAATTATATGGCAACACTGGCAAAGTAATTTTTCCACAAAACAGTTAGCTAACATTAAACCCTTACGATTGATAGTAATATTGACAAAATCACTGAAGTATTACTGGAATTATAACCATTTTAGTAAAGCCTTTTAAAACTTTTACAAATTGAACTATCTGGCTACTCTGGTAAACTAAGTTTAGAATTAGAAAGTTAGCACACATTAAAACCTATCGTTTAAATCTAATTTTAACAAAATCACTTAAGTATTGACGTATTTATAGCGTATTAAAATATCCCAAAAATTGGAAAATTTTCAAAACACGACAACCCTGTATCAGCATAAGTTCAGCGCCATCTATTGGTTGGGTAGTTGGTTTTTCAGCAAGTTAAAAAATGTTTCCTTTAGAAACATATTTTTAAGACGCAATAACTCCAAAACTACTACACTGTTTACGAAAAATAGAGTAGGGATATGTTGGTAATATATAGGAGCATGCATTGAATATGTTAAAATTTATTTTACCAGGGTTGCCGTAATGAAAAACAGTAAAACAAACATACAACTTTAAAGCACTGTAACTCTGTTATTAGGTAACCGATTAAAACCAAACTTACGACAATTGTTAGCTATTAAATTAAACAAATGAAAACATATTATGACAAAGTTGCCAGATTTCTAATTTTGTTATATTTTGAGAGAAATACTTTTTTATATTTATTTTATATTTCATTTTAGTATAACATTATAAATAATAATAATTAATAGTTAATGTAAAGCGTTGCAGTGTGGCAACTCTGGTAAAATGCAATTTTTATATTGTAAATACATACAATAGAAAAACAAATGAAAATTATGTGTTCACATGCCTCTGTTGCACTATATATTTCCAAATAAACAAATAAAATATTACTTTAATAAATTAAACTATATTTACTACCTGGCAACTCTGTCAGCATAATTTTCTCAATTCTTCAATGTATCAGCTAACATCTAACATAAGTCTTATCAAAATCGGTTGGTTATTTGCCGAGTTATAGCGTTTTGAAAATTGTTACCTATTTTATAGAGTTTTGGTCTGGCAACTCTGGTAATCTAAGTTTTTTACATACCTATACAATCTCCAATTCAATAGCAATAAGCCCATACTATAGCCATCGAAAACGGTGTAGTAGTTTCAGAGTTATAGCATTTTGAAAATATGTCTCTATTTCCTAGATATTTTGGTTTGCAGAAAAACCATTTAGCCAATCAATAGATGGCGCTGTACACATGTCGAGACAGGGTTGTCAAGTTTTAAAAAAAGTACAATTATAGGGATTTTTAAAATCGTTATAAATCCTATAATACCTAAGCGATTTTGTTAAAATTAGATTCAAACGAAAGGTTTCAATGTAAGCTATATGTTTAATTAAAAATTTTATTTGCCAGTGTTGCCAGAGAAATGGATTTTGTAAAGTTTAAGAAGAGATTACAAAGGTGGTTATAAATCCAGTAATACTGATGCTATTTTGTTGAAATTAAATTCTATCGATAGGTTTTAATGTACTCTAACTGTTTTAGAAGACAATATTTTACCAGTGGTGCCAGATAATTGTTATATGACAATTTTCTTGGAATTGCTATAAATCCTATAATATGCAAGTGTTTTCAATAAAATTGAACTCAATCGAAAGGTTTTAATAAAAACTAAATATTTTCTAAAAAATTTGTTTACCAGTGTTGCCATGTAATTGAATTTTGACCAGTTTAAAGACGGAATGCTTTGAATAGCCATAAATCGAATAATACTCAAGGAATTTTGTTAAAATTAATGTCAAACGAAGGATTATAATATAGATTATCTTATTAAAATATATTCAAGTGATTCTGTTAAAAGTAGAAGCTAACGAAAGTGTTTGAATGTTGCTATGTTAGATAATATTGTTGAATTAAATTAAAAAACTCATATCATTTATTAGTTTATTTTAAATTTTATTGAAAATCTCTTTTTATAAAGGTATAATTATTATGTAATTGCTTTCACTTACACTCTTAGTTTTGAAGGTTCAAATTGCTATAACAACTTAAGAATATATAAAAAATTGTCAGTTACAAGTCAGTGGAACTGACTTTTAACAATAGGCAGATACAAGTCAGTTATAAATTTTCATTACAAACATAGAAATGTGTTAAAAAATGGCGTAATTCGAATACGTTTTGGTATTGTACTTAACATACTTAATAATAAAAAAAAATATTTTTTTTATATATATAGGAAAATATTTAAAAATCTGTTTCTGGACTCTGTGGCCTTATGTCATCTAAATTCTTGTCTGTATTCGGCTGTGCTAATGGCATCGTATCGATGGCATCTAAATCTGTCTCAATGGCTTTTGTGTTGGAACGACTCTCATTAGCGTTCTCAAGCTGGCTTGTTGTCTGATCTTTAGGTTTAAATGATTTCAAACTTCCCAGTTTAGCTCTTACATCCTCTTCGGATAAATGATGTAAAGGAACATCGGCACGTGGCACTAAACGTTTAGGACTAGTACTACCATCATTGGGTTTACGTTTGTCAGGTGGGAATACCACTTGAGCATAAGTCACCCCAGAAGATGAGGGCTCCACAACACTACTATCACCAGCAGAAGAATTTGTAACAGAACTAGGTTGACGGAAAACGGTAATTTCATTATTCGGCATTGCATTTGCTCTACTTGGTTGTACGGGTGCTTGATCCCGAGATGCTGTTGTCATGGTGGTCACAGGACTACCACCGATGGCGGTGTGTGTAGCTTCTCCCTGCGGCACGGGTGCATATAGGGAAGGAGTGTAATTCACATCGGTGACTTTACAATTATAAATATTTAATCCCTTTATAAATACGAATACTAATATATCAAAGATTAGACCCACTAATATTAAACTGGCTGTGAGGATATTTAAAATGTTGCCATGCTTTGGATTTTCACGCAATAAACAGCGGGCATATTCCGGTGCCCAATAAACACAGGTGGTGCCTATGCAAAAAGGAAAAAAGATTATCTTTATATGATTTTCATTTAAAACTAAGAAATATTTAAAACATACGTGTTACCACATCATAGGCCAAATGTACTGGTATATAGGCAAATAAACCCAAAAACATTACTTCCATAGCCAACGCCAATCCTTTATCTTGTGGCAAAACACTGCGCAAAGATATTATTAGTTTTCCTATTGTTGTCATTCCATAGATACAAGCAGTCATTATACTGAGAATTTGGAATACAATCAGCATATTGGCACAGGTTTTAGCACTGCAGGCTCCCTCGGTGGCTTTTATATTAAAGGCCGTATTCATGTCGTAATTGTTGGTACCACCGCAACTGCAACCTTCATAAAGCTAAAATTAAATGAAAGAATTACATTTTTTTCTACAAAATTTAGTTTCTTTATTGGGAAAAATTAGAAACAACAGTGTTCTAAAGGCAAAAAAACAGCTGTTTTTGACTGAAAAGTTGGCAATACTAAAAATGTTAACTAACTGATCGTTTAAAGTCTGCCTACATTTGTTATGAGCTTAATCTAACAGCAAGTTAAGACTAGTTCAACTGAGTATTAAGAAACGCGGCCTAAAAACATAGTTTAATATATGTTTTGTGTTTTTCAGTAAACAGTAACGTTACTTATTATCTTAGTTTAACTGAGTGTTATTGGCCAATTAAGTTATAAGTGAGAAAACACAATTAACAAAAACAATGATTTCGGAAGAAGAAAAACTTAATATTTTAAGTAAATTGCAATTTTCTGATTTGTTTTGTTATATTTATTATTGTTTTAAATGTTTATTTAACATTTTTCTAAAATTTTTCATTTTACAAAAGTATTATTTGCAAAAAACAGCTGTTCATTGTTTATTTTTTTGAGTGAAAAGTTGACAATACTAACAAAGTTAACTAAACTTAGATCCACAACTGAAAAACACAATCATCGGTTAAAGTCCGCCTAAATTTGTTTTAAGTTTAATCTAACAGCAAGTTAAGTCTAGTTTAACTGAGTAGTAAGAAACCAGCCCTATGTCGACTTTTGGTAGAAAACAGCTATTTTCCACTAAAAATCACTTCCGATTTAATAACTAGATCTATTAAATTTCAAGTTGGGCTATTAAATTTAACTTTACCTCTACACTGTTAATTGTTGTCTTCTTGGAACAACCTGCATAGCATGGTGAGAAATACGTGACAGTTGAATTTTCCGGACAAACTGGCAAAAAAGAGGTAGGATTGCAAATACACTGTCGCGAACAATAGGGCTGCTGTAGTTTGCCATTGACCGTGCCACCTATAGGACCAACCTCACATTTGATAAATATAAAAGCTATATAAATGATCAGTAGCTTAACAGCCATGCCTATATTTATAGCAGCAATTTTTCTAAAAAAAGGGGAAAAATAATTAAATTTTTATATTGAATACTTATATTCTTACTCACCTGCCCGTTAGCTTAAGTTTGGATATAACTAGTCCACCTATAAACATACTGATAGCTGCTGCTGGTGGTTTCAAAAAGAACGACATAAATCTTGCCTTCCATTCCTGCATCAAACCATCCTCCTCACTATAGGGTAGGAAAAAGCGTGATTGCAAATAACTTTCCTCTTGAAGAGCAAAATTAATCGATGCTCCCTGTATGAACATAATGCTGACAATATTGAACATTAATAATTTATTACCAAAAATCCTTTTCACTGACGGCATAAAGGCAGTATCGTCTATGTAGGTTGAAAATTGACTACCAAACTGGCGGCTGTGTGATTCTTCTAAAATTCTTTGAGCAGCTTGGTGTATAACAGTTTTTGGTAGTTTTTTGGGAAATAAACCCAATAGAATACCACTTATGAACACCGCAGGGGCAATAATTACCCAACCCAACCACCAGCCTAAGTTAGTGGCTCCTACACCCAATATTATGCTCGAACCAAATTGTAGACCAAATATTTTTGCACCAAAAACAGTGGCTAAAACCGCTGGACTATCTATGGAAGTGGAGTTATCGTCTAGGTATGTTAGGCCCACAGTGAAGAAGGCTAAGGAGCCTAAACCCAAGGCGAATTGTAGTACAAACATCATTATCAATATAACTAATTTACTGTCATTTATCGACAGCATTTTGGCTAATGAAGTGGGCCAATTTGAAAGGCAAATTTCTTCGTCGACTGCATAGGTGATAGGTCGTACACCATCGGCACTGTTTGAATGTAAAAGGAAAATGTTATTTTTTTAATTATTAAATTTACAATTTACTCTATCACTTACAAATTCATTATTGAAGGTATCATGGCTATTAAACAGATCAAGGATTGTAGTATTATGGAGCCGCTTAACCAACTGATAGGATGCAAACGATGAGCCCAGTAAGCGAATGCCAATGCAAAAATTGCTTGAAAAATACCACTGCTTACTAGAAGCCATTCTGAAATTTGAAAAAAAAAATTAATTAATATAGCTAATTATTAATTTTTGTTTTCAATAAATATTTGCCGGAATATGAGATGATATATGTATTAAACACTTAAGTCAAATTTGAGTACTTGGTATTCCACCAGTAAAGTCGAAGAGTTTTAATGAGCTCATAAGCAATATGCCATCTCACGTTGATTTAAAGGAAATCCTCCAAATCTACCTATATCTTCATAGAGAAAGCTGTAAACCTTTAAACACTTTAGTAAAATTTGAGTTCTAAATGGTACTCCACAACTAAAGTTGAAGAGTTTTAATGGTCTCCACCTGGGTATAAACAGTTGATCACCAACAAAACATAACCTCACTTGAGGTAATACGAAAGCACGAGGTTAATGTAGATAAAATACGACTTTGAACAGTTATAAGTAATACACTACACCGGTGCAAGAGAGACGTAAAACTGTCGAAAGCCAGGCAACAAACTCAAGCCTGAAAGCGTTTAAAACATAATAGCGAGGACGCGAGAGTTGGTCGCCAACTCAGACCTGACAAAAATAATATTGACAAAAAACAGCTGTTTATGTTTTTGACATTGATCTTAGATCCATAACTGAGTTTAATCTAACAGCTAGTTAAGCCTAGTTTAACTATGTAGTAAGAAACCCACCCTAAGACACCTTGATAGTATAACGTAGTTATAAGCGATATAAGAAAAAACATAAACCTGTTTTAACGAAGTAACAAGGGATTTTTTTCGACCAAATAGCTAGTTCCATGGAATACTCTATAATTAGCCTGTGATTTGGTTTATTGACCAGTCTATAGATTATTTTACTGGCCAGTCTATTGACTAGTCTATAAGCTAGTTTATTAGCTAGTTTATAATCTTTAAACGAAGATTGTGTTTTTTTGTTATGACTTTAAAAGCAGTTAACTTTGTTATTGTTGCCAACTGTTGGTCAAAAACATAAACACCAATTTCTTTTAAATAAAAATTTTTAGAAAAAAATTTACATTTAGGGCCAATCGTTAGGTGAAGGATTAGGGATTAAATTAAAATTACCCAATTAATTAATTTTGTTTGCTAGTTTAAGCGCTCAATGGAGGTACTTTAAACTTGAGTAAGAAATGTAAAAGTGTAAACAGCAACATGAATACAATTTAATAAATATTAAAATGTTTGATTTATCGATTAGTATAAATTATGGGGACTTTACAATAAGTAAAATAAGTAACGTTACTGATTACTGAAAAAAGACAAAACATTGATTAAACTAGGTTTAAACAAAGAACGTGGATTATCTTTATCGGAAAAACTCACCCTAAGACACATTGAAAATTTTCTATTTTTAACGGGATTCTTATTTCCGACTAAAAAGGTAGATCTATGGAATCTATTGATTAGGCTGTGGTTTAGTTTGTTGACCAGTATTTGGATTTAATTAATGACCAGACTATTGACTACTCTATAAGCTAGTTTATTGGCTATTCTATAAACTAGTTTATAAGCTTTTAACGATGATTGTGTTTTCAGATATGACTTTAAGAACAGTTAACTTTGTTAGTATTGCCAACTTATTGGTCATAACACATAAACAATGAACAGCTGATTTTACAAATATTACTTTTCTAAATGAAAAATTTCAGAAAAAATTAAAATAAACATTTAAAACAATAATAATATTGATAAAAGAACTTTTTACTTAAAAATTTATGTTTTTTTCGAATTAATTATATTATTGTTTTTGTTGGTTATGTTTTCTCATTTATAACTTAGATTTAATTGGCCAATAGGGATGCAAACGATACATCGATATTTAGAAAACATCGATGTTTTGTTCATAAACATCGATGTTAACATCGATGTTTTTATAAACGATACATCGGCGATACATCGGCGTCAAAACCAAAAAACATCGACATCGTTCTTTTAATATGTACCTGTGCTTTTTTTCGAATTGATAAAAAAAAAACTAAAATATAATAGTCTTCCACTTTTTAACAGTGTGATTCGAATATATTTTAAACTAAACATTTTAGAATTTTACAAAAAATATTTGAATTACGTGTATTTACACTGTTTTATATTTTTTTCAAAATTTTTTATAGATTTAAAAACAACAGAACACGAAATGTTCTGCTGATGTTTAAAGCGTGTTTGTGTGGCATCACTGTCATCGTTTTTTTTAATAAATAATTTCTGTTGATTATTTTTTACATTCTTGTAAAGTTTTGCCATAAGGTGCTGCC
This sequence comes from Lucilia cuprina, assembly GCF_022045245.1. NCBI lineage: Eukaryota > Metazoa > Arthropoda > Insecta > Diptera > Calliphoridae > Lucilia > Lucilia cuprina. The sequence goes on from NC_060950.1 coordinate 16,423,446, forward strand.
GCATACTTAGACAAATTTAGCAGTTAATGTATTACTGTAAGTTTAATTCCAATTAATTTTCCTAGTATACATTTGTACCATATATAAAATATTTATAGAACACAATGCCACCAAATAAATTGAAAAGTAAAATTTGGACTTATTTTAATAAAGCTGGGGATAAAGAAGCTGTCTGCAAGATATGTAACAAAACCCTAAAAACTTCAGGCAATACGAGTAATCTTCGTGGTCATTTAGAAAACGTTCATTCGCAGCAACTGGCAGATGAAGATGTAAAAAGCAAGAAGGCTAAAACAGGTGGTAGTACCATTGACAATTATATGGACGTAGAAACAATTGATATAATTGCTTCAACCAGCTCAGCCAGCGTTGAAAAAAGTGCTTCATCTCAAATTTCACTTGGTAGTACTGCGTTAACCATTGCTGCTGTCAATTCCAAAAAACCAAAACAACCAAATGTTGATGACTTCATCAGAAATATGAAAAGTATAGCCACGCAGGATGGAGCTAAATCAAAGAAAATAACTGAAGCTGTTGTGAATTTTATAATCATGGACAATAAGCCATTTGCCACAGTAGAGGGTAAAGGCTTTTTGCAGCTAATGAAGGAAGTTTGCCCATTGTATAAAGTGCCAAGTCGAGAAACAATAAAATCTAGGATTGATACAAAATATGAGGTTATGAGCAATATTTTTAAATCATTTATAAATAATGCAGAAAGTTATTGTATCACCTATGATATTTGGACAGAAACAATGCAGAATAAATCATTCGTAGGTGTTACCATACACTTTTTGGACAAACTAAAACTCCTCAGCGGTACGTTAGGTGTTTTTGAATTAACAGAAAGTCACACATCAGCGTACATAAAGGAGAAACTTAAAGAAATTTTCGCGGAGTGGCATATTTCTGTTCCCAAGGTTTCAGCTGTAATCACAGATAATGATAGCACTGTAATGAAAGTTAATAGAGAAATATTTGGTGAAAAGAAAATTATTCCTTGCTTTGCTCATACCATCAACTTAGTTGTAACTAAATCCATTGACAATGAAACAGACTGCACGGAATTAATCAGCAAAGTTCGAAATATAATAAAATTCATTAAAAGAAGCGTCAATGCAAGTGATGAGTTGAGGAAAAGACAAGTAAATATGGGATTAAAAGAAGGACAAATAAAAAAGATGATCCTTGATGTTCGCACCAGATGGAATTCTTGCTTTTATATGCTACAGCGGTTCATAGAATTAGTGTCAATTATAGGAGCAATACTGTTGAATCGGCCGGAAGCTCCCCCAATGATTTTAAGTAGCGAAATAGACTGCATAAAAGAAATGATAGAAATTCTGAGCCCATTTGAGAAACTAACAAAGGAAATTTCTGGAGATAGCTACGTAACCGTGAGTAAAGTTATTCCGCTAGTAAGCTGTGTCTGGGAAGTAATAGAAAATATGAAACCAAAAAATGAAATGATTTCCCAATTTAAAGAAGAAATAAAAAAACAACTTGGGAGACGGTTTGATAATATAGAACATTCGGCAATTCTTTCTATCTCAACTACACTCGACCCTAGATTTAAGTTTATGCATTTCAAAAATTCCATGGCCAAAGGAAAAGTAATAAATTGCTTAAATAAGTATGTGCGAGAATTCAATACATCAAGCTCATCTACAACATCCAATAATGATACATCTGATGATGTCGAAGATAATTCAGAATTTGATATCTGGAAATATCACAAACAATTAACACACAAAAATATGAAAAATAAATCATCTTCCACAGCTTTAACAGACACTATCAGTGAAACGGAAGTACAGATGTACCTGTCATCTCCAGTTACACCAATAAAAAGTGACGCTATTGAGATTTGGGAGGATATGAAATCTCTGTTTCCTAAACTTTCAAAGATTGCAATGCTATATCTCCCCATAGTTGCAACCTCTGTGCCAAGCGAGCGTTTGTTTTCGGAAGCAGGAGCAACCATTACTCAGGACAGAAATAGGCTTCTAGGGACCAGATTATCAAAGCTTCTTTTCCTTAACTCTATTACAAAATTATTAGATTGTAATTGAAATAAATAATATTTTTTCATTAAATCCGAAATATTTAATGTATATTGATTTTTAAAATTAAATAATGGCCAAATTAAAACATCGGAAAAAACATCGATGTATCGTTCACATTAGCGATGTTTTTTAACATCGATGTTTATCATACAAACATCGATATTTTCAAACATCGATGTTTTTATGAGCGATGTTGCATCCCTAGACACAACAAACAAACGTACATTGAAGTATGCATGAATACCATACTTCACAGGAAAGTTCGATTTAAAAAAATCCTTTCCATAAATGCCAAATTTCCGCTAATTTCGCAATATAATCAATAAATCAATTATGTATCTATCTCTATTGGACATTTCTTTGCATTATTCATCGAAAATAGTAAAACGATGACTATTTTTGATATAGTAATCAATGGTACCTATCATCGATTGATAAGAAAGTAAAGGGGAATATTTAATCGTTTTTAAGTTTTGTTTTTTTTTTTGCTTTTTGTTTACTTTTTTTGTTTTATTACTACGTATAAATTTATAAATTTGTTACTAAATTCTGTGTGATATTTAGTGATAAGAAATTTGTGTTATCAACATTTACACAATACATTGGAAAATGTTTCTTTTTTTTCTGCTTTATTAATACTTTTGCAAATTTTGTAAACTCACCTACTATTATGGCATTCCAGCCATTTTCAATGGCAGCCTGTTTGGCCGATACACGAAAATATGTCTCACAAGCTCCTTGCAAAATACCGGCACATACTAATACAATAACAAATGTTTTAAGACGTGCATATTTAAGACAACTGGGACCACGACACCAGCCCAAGGAACGTATGCCACAGTCAATACTATCTAAAATTTTGAATAAATTTTATTGAAATTAATTAAAACCTTTAAACACAAGACACACACACACACACACACAATTTACACACCGTCTGGTATATTGGCATTTGCGGAAATATTGTTCAAATCTGAGTAACGATTACTAGACACCATGTTTTATTTTTAAATTTCGTTTTCTTTAATTTGTTTAAGATTTCCTTAATAGTTTTTCTTTTTTTTCAAAATGAATTCATTTTAAATATTTCTCTTTTATTATTAAAATTTTGAATAAAATTTATTTTAAAACTTATTATTTATAATCTTAAAAATATCTATAATATTCTTCCGTAATTTTCGTTTCGTTTATTTTGTTACTTGTCGTCGTTTCGAATTAGGGCCAATGACTAATTATTCTAGCCAATTGTATTTGCTCACTAACCTGCACATTATTTTGAATTCTTAACATTTTGTAACTCTTTTTAACGACGATCGCGCACAAACTTTCAAGATAAACATTTTTATACGGTTTATCAGTGTTTTTCTTTTTTTTTTTTTTTTTTTTTATAACAAGTGTAGTGTATATGGTAAAGCTTCTGGAGATAACTACAGAAATGTTTGGTTATTCTAAATTTGAAAAAAGAGTAAATATTTTATTGCTGCAACATGTTGCTGATGCAAGTTGTGAAAGCTTTTTGGAAGCACACGCGTTTGGAGAAATGATTTGTAATAAGATGAAGACGAATTTGTAGGCATACTTTTTATTATAAATTGTAAAAGTTTAAAATTAAAATTTTCATCAAAACCCAGCTTCTTTATATAAGAAAAAAATCCAAATCCTCCTTAATACCTTTATGAGGAATATCTAATTATGATCATTTTACAGAACTAAAAATCATCTTAATTTGATTTAATTAAATTTAAAAAATGTTTGATCCATTTTATAACAGAACGAAAACTATTATCACGCAAAGTATATACTTAGTTGTCATTTATATAGGACACCACAGGGTCTTGATAACAACAAATAATACATATCATACAGAAAAAAAAACAAAGTAAAGCTTTTAATTCCCCAACGGTTTTCAAACATGTCAGTTATATTCCTATAGATCGTTATGACTGTTTCGAATTGATAATTTGTATGACAACTACCTTCAATACAGATGAAAGTCTGCATCCTATTACTGTTACACGAACTATATATAAAACTTCTCAAAAGCTGAGATAGGCAAAGAGCTTTCTTTTAAAATGCTTTTAAAAAAAATTTAATTACAGTCTAGTCTATAGTCCAGCCTATAGTCTAGTTTATAGTCTAGTCTATATTCTACTCTATAGTCAAGTCTATAGTCTATTTTATAGTCTGGTCTTTAGTCTAGTCTATTGTATAGTCTATTGTATAGTTTAGTCTATGGTCAAGTCTATAATTTAGTCTATAGTATAGTCCAGTCTATATTCTGCTCAATAGTGTAGCCAATAGTCAGCCTTTAATCTAGTCTAAAATATAATCTATATAGTCTAGTCTCTAGTCTATTCAATAGTCTAGTCTATAGTTTAGTCTATAGTCTAGTCTATAGTCTAGTCTCTAGCCTAGTCTATAGTCTAGTCTATAGTCTAGTCTTTAGTCTATAGTGTAGTCTATTGTATAGTCTAGTGTTGTCTATAGTCTAGTTTATAGTCTAGTCTATAGTTTAGTCTATAGTCTAGTCAATAGTCTAGTCTATAGTCTATAATCTAGTCTATAGTCTAGTCTATAGTCTAGTATATAGTCTAGTCAATAGTCTAGTCTATAGTCTAGTGTAGCCCATAGCCAGTCTAGTCTATAGTCTAGTCAATAGTCTAGTCTAGTCTATAGTCTAGTCTATAGTCTAGTCTATAGTCTAGTCTATAGTCTAGTCTATAGTCTAGTCTATAGTCTAGTCTATAGTCTAGTCTATAGTCTAGTCTATACAAATTCTAGTCTATAGTCTATGGAAAATTCTATAGTCTGGTCTATCGTCGAGCCTAGCCTTTAGTCTATAGACCAGTCTATAATCTAGTCTATGTTCTAGTTTTTAGTGTAGTCTATATCAATAAGGTAAAACGGTAATTGTGTTTTCTTAGCTTTTAAATATCTTAAACTAATTTCAATTTAAAATTGATTATAAACATATCTAATCAATGTTCTATAATCTTTTTCATTCCTCTGCTATATTTTATGTTTAAACTATTTGTGAAACCAAAATCAAACAGTTTCAACCGGTTTGCAAGGGTCTAATTTTAAAGCCTATACTATATGTATTCATTGTTAGCTAAGGTCAGTTTTGTTCGGCGAAATCCTTTATCATGTTTTATATATTAACAAAAGAAAAAGTTCAAAAACGATTGACTTTATTTTAAGATTATCAATTGTTTGTAATTAAATTAATTAATTTTTTCTTTTATTATTTTATTGTTGTATTGTTTCTTTGCATACAATTTCACTTAAATTAATAATTTAATGACTTGTTGATGACATTTTAACCGTGTTGAATAAAAATTATTATATTTTTATGGCATTTTTAGCACATTTTTATTTAGCTGATTACAAAAATTGTTTAATAATTAATATTTTAAAAGTTATCAGTTCTCTTCTTCTTACATTAAGAACAATAGCTGCAAATAATTAATTTAAGAAACGCTCTCTTGAAATTAGTTGTTTTCACTATTTTTTTTAAAATTATTGTAAGATTGTAAAATTTTAATACAAAAATATATTTTTCTATTTTTTTATTTTGTTTAAAGTTTTTTAATATTTTTTAAACTCAAAATTTTTAACGTTTTTTTTAAATAAATTAAATTAATTTTATTTATTTTTTTAAAATCACTTTTTAAAATATTATTTCTTTTCTAATTTCCAAATTTTTTTGTTAGAATTCCAAAATTCCTTTTATACCACTTCACCACCTGTTACTGACTAACTTGTTATTAGAATTATTTAAAAATTCTATACCATTTTGCACAATAAAAATAAATCGTTATTATCAATTATTTATTAATATTATCGCTTTTCGTAAATAATCTTATCACTTTAGTCACAAATACTACAATTGTATGTCCGTTTTTTATTAATTTGTTTTAAACTTTATTTTTTTGACAAAAAATACATTTTACATACTTTTTATCTTAATTTTAAAATATTAATTTTTAATTGTTTAATTATTTTTTTAATTAATCACTTAAAACTTTCTTAAGTGTCTCTCTCTTTCTCTTTTTTTGCAATAAAAAATTATATTTTTATTCCAACTAACCGTTAGCTTTGTACCGTCCATACACTTTTAACTACTCATACTAAATGGAAAAGTTTATTTATTGAAACCACTAACTAGTACTTAACTATAAAAATCTAAAAATTTTATTTGTTATTTTTTTCACTTTTTTTGATAAAAGAAATTCCCACATGCTTTTTCGATTTTTTTTTGCATTTAAAAATTCTCCTGAAAAGAGCACAATTACTATTAATCTCTATATAATAATAATAAAAAACTATAACAATAAAATTTTACAAATTATTTTTTATATTATCACAAAGTCATTGTAGTGATAATTTTGTTAAAAATACAAATTCATGGTTAAGTGTAGGTGTTAAACTAAAGAGCATTGTAAAAGAGCAATTCAAGTAGTGGAACATTAAGAGAGTTTTTATTTCAAATAATCTCTTAATAGTAATGATAGTTATTCCAGCAGTTTCATGGGAAGAAAATGCATCACTTTTTGATAATTATCGATTAGATCACTATAGACTTTAAACCAAACTTTAAACTAGACTAGAAATTATACTATCGACTAGACTATATATAAGACAAGATTAGATTATAGAATGAATTATAGACAAGACTTCAGACTATAATAAAGATTAGATTAAGTATATACTATACTATAGACCCGACTATAGATTTTAGACTAGACTACAGACTAGATTAGACTAAGTACTTAAGTAGACTATACGCTAGAGTATAGACTATACTATGCTATAGACTAGACTATAGACTAGACTAAAGACTAGACTATAGACTAGACTATAGACTAGCCTATAGACTAGCCTATAGACTAGACTATATACTAGACTATAGACTAGACTATAGACTAGACTATATACTAGACTATAGACTAGACTATAGACTAGACTATAGAATATACTATAGACTAGACTATAGACTAGACTATAGAATAGACTATAGACTAGGCTATAGACTAGACTATAGAATAGACTATAGACTAGACTATAGACTAGACTATAGAATAGACTATAGAC
>NC_060950.1:16430705-16467892 GCF_022045245.1 Lucilia cuprina
ACTATAGACTAGACTATAGACTAGACTATAGACTAGACTATAGACTAGACTATAGACTAGACTATAGACTAGACTATAGACTAGACTAGACCATAGACTAGACTATAGTTCAACAAGTTCTTACCTATTTGAATGTTTCAGTTATAAAATTTTACAGCAAAAATATTATAAAATTGTATCAATCAAAAACGTATAGCCTATTTCTCTAAATACGAACACAAATTGTTAATTGTTTTCAATAAAAAATAATGTTTAATCGCATTTCAAGGAACAGTTAGGTATATTTTATAAGTTCGAAAAAAACAAACTTCCATTCATCGGAAATAGATAATATTGTCTTATTTTATAATAAAACATTAAGTAAACTATTGATTAGATATCATTAAGGCGTTTTATTTAAGTAAATAGTATAAAAAAAAGTTTTTGAAATATTTGTTAATGTGTAAAGCAAAGTGCAAAAAAAGGACAACATTTCTTGATCAAATTAGCAATATTTATAGACGAAATGAAAATAATTTTCATTATTTGTATACAAAAAATTGTTGTTTTAATGTCCATTATTATAAACTGCTTACCAGACATATTAATCTTCAATTGAGTTGTATTTTTAGTGAAAAATTATTTTATAAATAAATTATAATAAAAGAAATACAATAAAAATTAATCAATTAGAGCATTACCAATTAACATTGATTCAAAGTCAATTTTAAATTATAAATGGGGCAAATTAATGATCGAAAATCAAACCTTTCATATGTATATATAGAAATATATTGAGATTAGATAAAGTTGTTTATGAATTAAAATTGTATTTTACGATTATGAAGTAGTAAAATAAATGATGACTACTCAATAGTAATACTAGGCTTTTCACTGGTATAATTACCGAGCACTGTAATGATTGGACATATGTCGAAACGTGTAGGCTACATACGTTACAGACAGCTATTGTAGAAGTTGTTTGAACGAAGAAGTAAAAGAGGAATTAGTATAACACCTTCTAAGAAACAGAGCAGTCTTACAAGAGAACAGACTATTCTATCTTGGTATAGTATATAGTATTTTTATACCCTACACCACTTTAGCGGGGAAGGTATATTGAGTTTGTGCTAATGTTTGTAATGCACAATAATATTGGTCCTATACCCACCTTAAAGTATACCAATCGGCTCAGAATCATTTTCTGAGTCGATTTAACTAGCAATTTTGGAGATAATTCAATGAAACTTGGTACATGATCTTTTATTGTCCCAGGGACGAAGCCCATTGAAAATGGTTAAGATCGGACTACTATATCACCTAGCCCCAATACAACTGAACCCCTGAATAGGGCTTGTAAACCTTGTAATCCTACAGGTCGCAATTTTGGAGATAATTCAATGCAATTTGGCACATGATCTTTTATGGTACCGTAGACAAAGCCTATTGGAAATGGTTAACATCGGTCCATTATTTCACCTAGGCCCCATAAAACTGAACCCGCCGAATAGGGCTTTTAAATTCATAATTATGTATGTTTAATACACTCATATCTTGAGAAAAAACTGCAAAACCCAAGTTCTATACAAGAATTGATGACCCTCACGAATTCCATAATAAGACTTGATGACCCTTACGAATTCCATAATAATAGGTCCTCATATGTTTTACTTTTTGTAACACGTGTAGGGTATTATACGATCGGCCTCACCTGACTATAACTGTTTACTTGTGTATTTATCTGTACTGTTTTAGAGATGCGTCACTTGTAAACGTGATCGGTTTTATTAGAAAAATCTGCTGGTTTTCATGGAGACTGCAAAAACCAAAGAGTCAAGGAAATAAGAGAAGAAACCCATTCTACTAACATAAGAGAATGACAATTATTAAGATAGCACTATGGGCCACTATGCCTCCGAGTTATCTCGCTAACTAGCGATCAACCCACGTAACCTAACCTTAAGTTAGGTCAAGTTCTGCAGACTGTATACTCCACGAGTATAGTAGCTTTACTTAGGTCCAATTAGGTCCTTTTGTAATGTCTGGAAAGAAAACAAGATACGGAAAGAGAGAAAAGCGATAGAGACAGCCTCTAACCTTACCAAACCACATTTAAATAGAGAAAGATTTTCTATTGCATATCATGTCTGCCGGATAACATTTTATATAAAAAAGTGTCATTCCTTATGGCGATATTAATATTTTAAAGAAATATTATCTGTTTTTATCATGATAATAATTTTCTAAAGAAAATGTTGTCTGCTTGTCTTATATGGAAAACAATTGTTTACAGAAAATTTGTCTATTTTTTTTACTTTTACTTTCTAAAGAAATTTGATCAACAAATAAATTTTCTATTAAGGATTATTGTAAACCCAGGCGTATGATTACTATAATAAAGATTAAAAACAATCATACGCCATGGTGTTAGTAAAAATTGTAAAATTTGGTTTGAATAAAACAAATATTATTTTTCTATACAAGCGCATACAAAATATTTAAACAAAACATTTTTTTCAATAACTCTTCCTGTATATTTTATTAAATTGATAAGAAAAGAAAATCAATAACACACATGTAAAAACACTTAAGGGTTAATGATCTAAAACAAATACTTACTTAACGTGAAACACTTCACACATAACTAATTAAAAATCATTCATTAAATAATATTTTAAAAATGTTTCTACTTCATTTTATAGCTTTAATGTCCAGCTAAACCTGATCCTCTACCCCCTCCAAAATCCATATTTGTTACTGACATATGTGAAATAAAAACTAAAATGCCTGCGACTAAACTACGTCAACGTCCTGGCCACTATTTATGTGGTTTAGCCAATTGGCATCCCGCCTGGATGCAACGTTATGCCAATACAAAAATGTTTATGGCCGTCTATGGTTTATTGGGCACCATTCAAGCCATGTCGTACATGTATTTTATAGTCACTTTAACGACCATTGAGAAAAGATTTAAAATACCCAGTCAAACAACAGGTTAGTAAAAAAAAATCTATATTCATTTACAGTGGGTAACAAAATTATTTATAATCAAACCAAATATCAAATAAGTTGAAACTTTCATTCGGATAATAATTTCCTGTTAAAAATTTTATATTTTAGAATAATAATTTTCTATAGAAAATTTGATTTCTCTTTATTTTGTATAGAAAATATTATCAGTCTTATTGGGATAACAATACAAAATTTATCCGGATAACATTTTTTATAAAAAGTTTGTCTTTCTATCTCTGGGTAACAAATTTTGATAGAAAATTCTATCTGTGATTATTTGGATAAAAATTTTCACGTAAAAATGGTCCGGATAATGATATTTTATAAAAAATTGTATCTGTGTTTATCCGTATGACAATTTTCTATAGAAAATTTTTAAACTCTTTATTTGGATAATATTTTTCTTTGCAAAACGTTATTGCTCTTTATTTGGATAATGATATTCTATAGAAAATGTTGTCAATATTTGTTTCTATAACAGTTTGTTAAAGAAAATTTATCATTATGACAATTTTCTATAAAAAAATGAAAATCTAATTATTCGGATAATAATTTTTTTAGAAAATGTTATCACTCTTTATCCGGATAATTATTTTCTATAGAAAATGTTGTCTTTCTGTATGGGGATGACAATTTCTTATCCTTTTAACAATTTCTATTGAAAATTATACTTTTTTTATTCGGATAAAAAGTTTCTTTTAAAATGTTATCGATCTTTATTCAGAAGAAGATTTTCTATAGAAAATAACGGATAACAATTTTTATAGAATACTCTATCTGTATTTATATTTTATCTTTATTTATCCGTAAAAAAAAAATCTATAGAAAACTGTAAATCTCTTTATTCGGATAATAATTTTCTTTAGAAAATGTTATAGCCCTTTATACAGATAATTATATTTTATATAAAATATTGTCTGTCTTTATTGGGAACACAAATTTCGAAAGAAAATCTGTCCGTGCATATCCGGATAACAATTTTCTATTCAAAATTGTAAATTTCTTTATTCGGATAATGATATTCTATAGAAAATTAAGTCTATCTTTATAGAAATAAACATTTTTAGCAGAAATTGTCTATATGTTTATCCGTATAACAGTTTTCTATAGAAAATTACAAATCACTTTATTCGGATAATAATTTTCTTTGGGACATGTTATCGCTCAATATCCTGATAATAACATTCTATAGAAAATTTCGTCTGTCAACAACTTTTTTTAAACAATTTTGCAAGATTTTGTTTTCCACTGTTACACAAAACCCTATTGACAATATATATTTTTTTTCTTATTCCCTGTCCCCATAATTTATTTATATCTTTCAGGTATCATTCTCAGTGGCAATGAAATATCACAAATTCTCTTATCCCTAATACTTTCGTATATTGGTGGTCAAAGAAATCGTCCACGCTGGATTGCCTGGGGTATTGTATTCTGTGGTTTATCCTGTTTTATTTTAGCTCTGCCACACTTTATCTATGGCGCGGGTAAAGATGCTTTAGAATTGACAAAGGAATATTATGAGAATGGGGGAGAAGATAATGTGACAACTACCATATCATTGGTTGTAGGTGAACAGTAAAAGATTTTTTTATATATACATTTTCATATATCTTCATACAAAAAAATTCGAATAAACAAATTTTGAACTTGCCTTAGTTGGGATTAACTATATATGTAGAATCTCACAAAAAAAGAGAGATGATTATAATACAATCAAATTTAATTTATTGCGTTATTGTATATTATTTTAGCATTTGATTCATTTGTACACATTGTACAAAACTAAAAATTGTAATAGTGACATTGTTTGAAACTGTCACAGCGTCATTATTGTAAAACATCATCATCAAGCAACATGTATTACACTCAAAGGAAAATCTTGGTAAAATGTTGGTAAAGAAAATTCTTGTCTGTTTAAATAATTATAGACTTATTTTATAGAAAATTGTTATACGGTTTATAACAGCAAAAATCGAAGTACACAACACGCGTTGAAGAGGTTAAATTTATTTCATATTAGACCTGGTCCACACTAGGAAACTTTTGTTGAGAATCTAATTCTTATTTCTCTTTTGAACAACAAAACAAAACAAGTTTCCGAGTACGGGAAACTCCTAGGGTTCTATAAATAGACTTTCGAATAATCGAACAATCGACTTTTTGTCGAAAAAAGTCGTAAAAAGTCGAAGAAAGTGGAAAGGAGTCGAACATCGACTTTGTTAATAAAAGTCGAAAAAATTCGAAAAGTCGAAAAGTGAAAAATGTCGAAAAGTCGAAAACTCGAAAATTATAGAAACAAGTCAAAAATAGCCGAAAATTTTAAAAAAGTGGATAAAAAGTCAAAAACTCTAAATTAGTTGGAAAAACTTGAAAAAAGTCGGAAAAAGTCGAAAAAAGTCGGAAAAAGTCGAAAACTCGAAAATTGTAGAAACAAGTCAAAAATAGTCGAAAATTTTAAAATAGTGGAAAAAAGTCAAAAACTCTATAATAGTCCGAAAAACTCGAAAAAAGTCGAAAAGTCGGAAAAAATCGAAAACTCGAAAATTGTAGAAACAAGTCAAAAATAGTCGAAAATTTTAAAAAAGTGGAAAAAAAGTCAAAAACTCTAAAATAGTCGAAAAAACTCGAAAAAAAAGTCAAAAAATAGTCGGAAAAAAGTCGAAAGAAGACGAAAATAGTCAAAAAGTCGAACAGCTGTTCATTGTTTATGTTTTTGACTAAAAAGTTAGCAATACTAACAAAGTTAACTGATTTGAAATCAATAAAAGAGAAACACAATCGTCAGTTAAATTTTGTCTAAATTTGTTACGTGTTTAACCTAACAGCAAGTTAAGCCTAGTTTAACTGAAAAGTTTAACTTACTACTAATAAGAAACACGATCTTACTAACATTTTTCACTCGAGTCTAAATGTATACATTTTCACTAAACTAAACTTTTATTTAAATATAAACACGACATTAATTTAATTTTTCTTTTCTCTCTCTCTCTCTCTTTCTCTCTCTTTACGTCATACAGAATTCAACCATTAAAAATTCTCAGCAATTGTGTGGCGCTTTAAAGTTGAATCAAGAATGTGAATCGTTATTATCGGTGGTACCTTTAATCTTAATATTTCTCTCGCAATTTGTACTTGGTGTGGGTAATACTTTATACTATTCGTTGGGACAAACCTATTTAGATGATAATACCAAGAAAACCAACACTCCCTTAATGCTAGCGGTGGCTATGTCTTTGAGAATGATAGGACCCATAGTTGGGTTTTTCATAGGTATCACATAACTTCTTACGAACTTAATTAATGTGAAATAATTAAATTTTATAATTTTTATTTTTAGGTTATTTGTCCTTAAATATGTTTATTGATCCTAGTAAAACACCTTTGATAGATAATAAAGATCCCAGATGGTTGGGTGCCTGGTGGTTTGGTTGGATGATTTTGGGCACTTTAATGGTTTTATTTTCGGGTTTAATAGGACTTTTCCCCAAAGAATTACCCAAGAAAACTAAGCACTTATATAACTCTCATATGCCTCAAGTTTTGAGACATGAAGAATTACAAATGGATGAGGGTTTGCCTTTGGGTAGAGGTTTCTCTTCGAATGCTACTCTCGATACACCTACAGCGGCTACTTCCGACTTTCCTACTCTAAAAGACTTTCCCAAGGCCCTTATGCGTTTGTTGCGCAATAAACTTTTAATCTATAATATTATCTCGGGTGTTTTCTATATATTGGGTGCTGCTGGCTATATGACATTTTTAACCAAATACATGGAGGTTCAGTTTCATAAGACAGCACAAAGTGCTACTATTGTTGTGGGTCCAGTATCGATAATAGGCATGGTTATTGGTTTAATTGGTTCGGGTTTAATAATATCGAAAAAGAAACCCTCACCCAGTAAGGTGTTAATGTGGAATGTTATTGTGGGTTTTGTCTATATATTGGGGCAAATATCGTATATGTTTATGTACTGTAATGACACGGTATCGGTGGATCAAGTGGGTGGCAAGTAAGTGATTATTTTGTGGATTATTTTATATATATTTTTTATTGATTTTTTATCGTGCTTACAGATTAAATCTTACTGCAACTTGTAATGCTAATTGTGCTTGCGATGATGTGCCCTATTCACCGGTTTGTCATGAACCGTCTGAGACTACATATTTCTCACCCTGTCATGCCGGATGCCAGAAATGGAATGCGGATCTTAAGGTAAAGATGTATCTCTTTATAGAGAATAGTATATTTATATAGAAAATCTAAGTCTATCTTAAGACAGAGAGAATATTCCATACAAAATCAGAGTTTGCTTTATGGTAGAGAAATTATCTAGATTAAAACTTGTAGTTTACTTTGAGGCTGAAAAATTTGTGAAAATAGTAGCCTGATTTAAGGCGACCAAGATATTCTATAAAAAATAGTAGTCTACATTGGGGCGGACAAAAAAATCTTTATAAAATTACAAACTACAATTTTTGGCAACAAAATTGTTTATAGAAAATTGTAGTTTGTTTTAAGGCGTACACATTTTTCTGTAGTAAATTGTAGTATACCTTAAGGCGCACAAAATGTAAAAAACACGTAGTTTGCTTCAAGGCGTTCAAAAGTTTATATCGAAAATTGTAGTCTGCTTTGCTGCAGTAAATTGTAGTATTCTTTAAGGCACACAAAATTGCCTATATAAAAACATGTAGTTTGCTTTAAGGCGTTTAAAAGTTTATATCAAAATTGTAGTCTGCTTTTAGGTGGACACAATTATTTTAAAGAAAATTGGAATCTGCTTTAAGGCATACAAACATTTCTCTTAAAAAATTCTGCTTTAAGACAGGCAAATTATTATCAAATATATTGTGTGCTTTCAGGAAAAAACAATTTTGTGTTTAAAAATTGTATTTCTAAATTTCTGAATAACTTTTCTTTCAGTACTACTCCAATTGTACCTGTTTACCCTTAGATCTGATAACATCTACCACAGAACTGCCCTATACAACAACATCCAGTATATTTTCAACGATCTCTACAGAGCCTAGCTCTATGCTGCCTAAATTATTGCAACCATTATTAACAACCACAACTTTAATTCCTACTACTACCACACTACGATCAACTACCACCAATTCCATAGTCACAACGACAGAAAATCTATTAGAATACTCCTCCACTCTAGAAAATGATGACACAACTTTCTATAGTGTTGTCACCGAAGAGGGTATAATTTCCCGTGGCCGCCGATCCTTAGACGATATGACAAATGTTCTTAAGCCGGGTGTGTGTTTAAAAGGTTGCAATATTGCCTTCTGGACTTTTTCGATAGCATCAATGATAGTTAATTGGTTTGGTTCCTCCGGACGTATAGGCAATTTATTGGTCAACTATAGATCGGTGTCTACCGAAGATAAATCCTTTGCTCAGGGTTTATCTCTAATGATGGTTAGTCTATTTGCTCTTATACCAGGACCCATAATATTTGGACGTATTATCGATTCTACCTGTCTGAAATGGACTAAAACCTGTAGTGGTAATGGCAATTGTCAAATTTATGATCAATCAGCTTTCAGATATTTAGTAAATACAGTGGCATTTTGTAAGTAGAAAATTTTTATAAAATATTTGATTGAAATAATAAATAATTTTGAATTTTTCATATATAGCTTTAACTGCCATTGGTGTAGTTTTCGATATATTAGTTTGGTATCATGGTCGTCATTTGGATTTGTATGGCGAAAGAGAGGCTCAACGTTTGGAAGAAAAGGAACGTAGAAATAAACCCATAACACCGTTATTAGCCAAAAAATAATAAGATTTTATTTCTATTAGATATTAAGTATAACGAATTTTATATATTAGTCCTATGAACTATATACAATTTAACACACATGTGCACATAATTTGTTATGGATTTAGCAAAGTATTTAGCTTTATCGTGTGAATATTGTGAAGTTATTTTTTTTTGTTAAAATTATTATTTTTATTACTGTTTATTTATTTAAATTGTTATTTAAAATAAATTAAGACGTTTTATTAAAAAAATCCTATAAAATTACTTTTAATTAACACTTACCCTCCACACTAGTAATCGGGCCTATTAATTCCGGAATCAATATGCTATTGATTTTAATTCAACTTCCAAAAGGCATTGCATTACATAATATATTTCTGAAAAGAAAAATCAAAAACAATATTAGAAAAGTTGTAAATATAGATTTGAATTTTATTTTTAAACTGACTGATGCGATACGGACTCGTAATTCAGAGATATTAACAGACATTTTATTCTTTAAAGTAATCGTGTGAAGAAGTTTTTCTAACAATTAAATAGCTTATCAAATTATATTGTCTGCACCTTATGACAAACCTCCTAAACTACGGACTGAATCATTCAGAATGTTGAATTAATTAGTCTAACTGGAAGTAAAGTACCCCACAACTAGGGTTCTATAGTTGAAACGAAAAGTCGACTTTTCGACTTTTTTCATTTATGTAAAAGTCAATTTTTTGCATTTAGTTAAAAGTCGACTTTTAGTATTTTGTAAATAGTCGACTTTTCGACTATTTTTGACCTTTTCCAACTTTTTGGCTATTTTTGAATTTTTCCGACTTTTTAAGTATTTCAGACTTGTCGACGATTTTCGACTTTATTCGATTTTCAACTATTTTTGACTGTTTGACTTTTTTTCCAAAGTCGACTTTTCGACTTTTTCCACAGACGATAGTCAAGCTTTCTTAAGCAACGATCGATAATAGGTATTCCAACAAAAAACTGAATCATAAGAAATGGAAGAAGCAATACCATTTTGTTTCAAAATCGCAATAAACGAGTTGTTATTGATGGGATCTCACCAAACGAGTTCAACACTAATTTAGGGGTACCGCAAGTCTCCATTCTTTCTCCTACCCTATTTTTTATCTTCATAAATGACCTTCTATGTCGTTTCTATGTCATATGGAGGTACTTATATAACTCTATTGATTCACTATGGAGCACCGTCGCAATGTGGGGGGTATTTTACTGTTCTATCGATACTATAATGGAATGTGTTCCTCTGAAATTAGTAAACTTGTTCCCGATAACCGTATATTTTTACGTAGCACACGACTGTGCTACGACACACATTGTGGTCGATTGGCCAGTGGAAATTTTATTATTCAGCCGTAGTGTTCGTATGTGGAAAAAACTTCCTGCAGAAGTATTCCCCGCCACATTCGATGTGAAAGGGTTTAAATCGAATGTCCACAAACACTACTCCTTTTATACTCCCTCCCACAACCTATTTTCCTAATTCCAGCACAATTCACTGCAGGGGTGCTAAATGCTGGTCAAAGAAAAAAAAAACAACTAAAGATTAATTCGATCTTTAATCAAAATAGATTTCAAAAAGTTATTTCTTTACAGAGCAATCTACTCCATTTGTTCAACATTATAACTTTATTGAGTAACAAAAATGAATTGACTTTTTTGTTAAAGGCGCAATCTTTTGATTGCATGCCCTTGAAGTAGCACTTTAGCTAATTGAGAAACTCAGAATTTTCATAATAGCTATTCAAAATTAAAATTTCACTAGATTTTGAAAGAACAAATTCACTGAATGGTTTATCACTAACACTGTTTTATAAAATTTCTATTATTAAGTTTGTTTAACTCACACATCACTAATCTTTTAAAATTCAGTCCAAAAGCTTAATAAATGCTTAAATTCCCCTTAAAAAAAAACTTTCAACCAAAAAACTTTTTAAATTTTTTATCTTTTGACTTTATAATATATTATTTTTTGTTTGTTTTTTTATTATTTATTATTAATAAAAAATGTTTGTTTTTTATTATCGTTATTTTTAGGCGTATTAATGTTATTTCATTTTTTTCTTTAATTTTTTTTTTCAGTGTATAAATAATCGCTTTTTTTCTCCATGATTAAGTTTGTTTTTCATTTTTTTTTTTAATTTTTTACTAAATGAATTTTTTTTGTGTTTAGTAGTAATAGGGAATTGAATTCAATATTATTTTTTTAGTTTTTATTTGAACCATAATTTTTTTTCGCAATTCATTATAAAATTTTATTATTAATTATATTGAATAAAAATTAATATTTCAATTGAAAAGAAAAATCAAAGGAATTTGTTAACCATCAAAAATGATTTTGAATAATTATAGTTTTTTTAATTTGTTGTAGTTGTTATGGTGATTTTCAAGGATCAAAAAAATGCATTCATGAATTGTTTGTTGTTGTTTTTTAAAGTTAATTTAATTAACCAATTGTTTTGTTGTATTTATGTTTTAATTATTAAATGGATATACACTTTTGTTAATATTATTTTTTTAGTTTTTTTTTTGTCATATATAATTAAACTTTTAAAGCTGTAAATATAATATATATTTTTTCTTAATATTTTCTTTTTGAAATGTGGGGATTTTTAAAACGAAACATTTTCAAAAGAAATGCAACAAACCTAAATGCACGGGGGGATAGTTTAATAAACTTATTACAAGGTCTTATATAGAATAATTTTTTTTAATTAAAAGTTAAAATAAAATTTATATGAGAATTATGTTTTAAATTTTAGTAAAAAAGAAGAATGTTTTAAACGATAAACAAAAATAATAACTATTAAAAAATAATTTAATGAAATCCTGTCAGCTGTTCAATCCATAAACCCGCCGCTAAAAGGGTTAAAATTTTCTAAATATACCTGTCCTCTGCATACATATACCGTCCTTGTCCTTTTAGATCAATTTATTTCGAAATTTTCTGTAAGACAACTTCAATATTCTGTGTTACGTTGCGGTTGTCAGATCTTACAACGTTGGCAGAAAAATGTTCAGAAAATATATAACAATCGTGACTTTTAGCCGTGCAACCTTGTCGGAAAAGCATTTCATCAGACAATGTTGCAAGACAAATATTGTAACTTGATACAGCTTTTAGACATATTCTGAACATTTTGTAAGATCCTAATAACCGTGCATACAACAACTGAAAGAACGTATACACGGTTGTCGGATTTTACATCCTTGACAGATAAATGTTTAGAAAATATCTATCAATCGTGTAAACATACAATTTTTGCTGTGAAACCTTGTCCGGAAAACATTTCAGACAATGTTGCAAGACAAAAATTGTAAGTTGACACAGCTTTTAAGATTCTAACAACCGTGTACACATTGCTTTACAAAAACGTAGCTAATGCTATGTGTACACGATTGTTAAATCTTACAACGTTGGCAGTAAAATGTGCAGAAAATGTCTAATTAAACTGTAAACTTCCAAATTTTCTGACAATGTTGCAAAAGAAAAATTGCAAGTTCAGGCGATTATTAGAAATTTTACTGACAACGTTGTAAGATCTGACAATCGTGTATCACGGCTTTAAGATCGTAATGCATTGAATCGAAGACTTCAGACTTTATTTACTCAAGACTATAGAAAAGACTACTACTTAAATCTATTCTTCAGTCCAGACTTTAGATTTTCAGAAATTAATTCAGACTAAAGACTTTAGTCCAGACTACAGACTGGGCTTTAGTCCAGACTAGAGACTGGTCTTTAGTCCAGACTGGACTCTAGTCCCGACTACAGACTGGACTTTAGTCTAGACTACAGACTGAACTTTAGTTTAGACTACAGCCTGGACTTTAGCCTAGACCGTTGACTACATTTTAATTGAGACTAAAGACTAGATCTTAGTCTACACTTAAGACTTTAAGTTTATCCCAGACTATAAACAAGACTTTTGATCAGACCAAGAAGACTCTACTTTACACTTTAGGTCAGACTATAAAATAAACTTTAGTGTGGATTATTGCCTAGAGTATAGTATAGTTTATTCCAGACAAGACTACATTAGGTAACACTTTTTTCAGACTTAAGACAAGGTATTAGAATAAAAATTTGAAATTGGTCCAGACTTGAGACTATAGACTAGACTTTTGTCCAAATTATTAGTGTAGATTTTAGGCAGACTTTAGATTAGATTTCAGTCAAAAGTATAGATTAAACAATCGATGTTGTAACGTTGTATCGTTGTAAGTCTTAAAAAAATTTCAAGTCAATTTTTTTTAAACAAAAACAAATCAATAGTAAAAAATTACGACATTTTAACCGGTACAACACCGATTGTGAATAGGACAAATGTGTTTAGACTATACCGTAGACATTTGTTCCGACTTTAGACTAGACTTAAGTCTCGACTATTGCTTAGACTTTATTTCAGACTATTAAGACCAGGCTATAGACTAAACTTTTTTTCCGACTATATATTATACTTTTTGTCTAGACTATACTTTTAGTCCAGGCTATAAAGTAGACATTAGTTTATACTATACATTAGACTTTTTTGTCCAGACTATATGTAGATTAGACTTTTGTCCAGGCTATAAACTAGACTTTAGTTCAGAATATAAACTAGACTTTAATTCACACTATAGATAATACTTTGTTCCAGGCTATAAACTAGACTTTAGTCCAGACTATATACTAAACTTTAGTTTATACTATAGATTAGATTTTTGTAGAGTCAGTTTTATAACATTTGCATAAAACCCGTAACAAAGCAGACAATTTGGAATGAAAAACTAAAGTCACTACTTGGTCAAGTGCTGTCCATTTACTTGTATTTACTACTTTCTGGGATCTTTGTTTTTCTTAACAAAATTAAAACTTTTAAACAACTAATGTATGAAAAAGAAATTAAATAAAATTAATTAAATAAACAATATAGTTTAGGTGTTTTTTCCAATAATTTGTTTTACTGATTTTTTTTCTTTTCATACGATCGATCATGATTTTAATATATATAGTATAAGCAAAGGCTTAAACAAAACAAAAAATATATATAATATTAATTAAAATTATAAACAATTAAAAAAATAAAGCAACATAATTGGTTTTTTCCCAAAAAAAGGCTACAATATAAGTAATTTAAAAAAGAAAATACCTGTTTAAAACTAAAAACAGCAGCTTTTGAAGGTTTAGGAAGTAGGAAGAGGAGGTATCCATTTAAAAAAATATAAATAAATTAACTGTGACTGTAAGGTAGGTAGTAGGCCTTTGCAAATTGCTTAACGTAATTTTTTGTTTTCTTGTTGTTTTTATAGTGACTATATAGTTTAGTTTTCTTTACTTTTCGTTTATTTTTTTTTTCTGTTTTATTTCTTTTAGATTTTCTAATAAACTTTCTTTGATGATGATAGTGTTGAGTGTTTTTGACTGGTGATTGGTATTGGTGTTATGCTTTTTTTCATTCATATTAAAGATTTGTTTCTGTTTAGCCAATAAAACAAATTAAAATTGTTGTTTTTTCAAAACTAAAAATGTAATAAAAATAAAAACATAATTAACTACAAATATTTTGTTTCGTTTGTTTTAACTTAATTTTTCTTCTTGTTAATTTAAGTTTTTAAATTGAGAGTAGTTTGTAGTACAGTTTTGTTTTGAAATATTAACTTTAAAATGTTCTTTTTTTTTCTAGTTGTTGTTGTTAAAAATCCTGCACTTTTTTTGCATTTATTTGTATTTTTTAACCAATTTGTTGTTTTGTTATAATTTAAATAAAAAAATAATAGTTTAATCATATATAATAATAATTCTTCTTTTTTTCATTTTGTTTCTTTAAATATTTAATAGTAATAATATAATATATATTTATATACGACGATTTTTTCTTACTTTTTTTGTTTATTTGTTGTTTTTTTTTATAATTTAATAATGATCCTTGTTTTTCGTTCGTTTCGTTATTAAAGTTCATTTTGTTGTTGTTGTTTTAAGAATAGGTTGTGGTTTTTGTGTAAGTGAGTGTGTTTCTTTTTTATTTAAATCATTTAAATTTTTATTTGTTTTTGTTTTTTCTTTAAATTTACTGTATTCAATTTTTTCCTATTTGACGACGGCTGGGCTTAAAAGCCTGGTAAAATTAGATCTTTACTTTATTTGTTTTTGTTTGTTTGTTTGTTTTTTTATTAAAAAGGCGGGGCTTGAAGCACTCAAGAAAAATTAAAAAAAAAAAATTAAGCTTGGCTCAATTTACTCGATCACCTTCAATACTTTGCCAATAGCAATAGTTTTATCTGTAAATAGAGAATAAAAAGGCAAAATATTTATAAATTAAAACAGTAATATAAATCAACTAAAAGTAGAACTATAAAAGTTAAAAAAATGCATTCTATAACTAATCTTTGTTGATTAATTAATAAAATGTCTTGTCTTTATATGTTTTTAAAAAGTTGAAAATTATACTTACTTTCATCTCTAAGAGTAAATCTTCCCATTTGTGGGAATAGTTTAAATTGTTCTAAGCAAATCATTCCGGAACATTCAATTCTCATAATTGCCACTTGATCTTGTTTAACGAATCTTGGACGTGATTTTGATTTATCGCCGGTTTTTTTGTCAACCAAGCAGATGAGGGCCTTTAAAAAGAAAAAAATAGTGTTTTTAAAAGGAAAAAAAATGTATACCACAAAGTCCATATAAAACCCCTTAAACAGTTGTAAGATATTCTATTATTATTATATTAGGGCGGGTTTCTTACTACTCAGTTAAACTAAGCTTAACTTGCTGTTAGATTAGTGCTTTCCGGTAGGTTAGTGGTTAGTGTTCTAGTCTGGTAGACCGAAGGTGATGGGTTCGATTCCCACCCGTGGCACTGGTTAAGAAGCGCACAACAGGCCCAATAGAGGCCTAGGTGTATTACTTCGGATTTCAAACTAACTAACTGCTGTTATATTAAACTCGGAACAAATTTTGTCGGACTTTAACCGATGATTGTGTTTTTCAGTTCAGTACACTTTGTTAGTATTGCCAACTTTTCACTCAAAAACATAAACAATGAACAGCTGTTTTTGCAAATAACACGTTTGTAAAATATAAAATTTTGTAAAAATGTTAAATAAACATTTAAAACAATCATAAATAAAACAAAAACAAATCAGAAAATTGCAATTTACTTAAAATATTAAGTTTTTGTTCTTCCAAAATCATTGTTAAATTGTTTTTGTGAATTGTGTTTTCTCACTTATAACTGAAGTTTAATTGACCAATAACACTCAGTTAAACTATGTTAATCAGTAATGTTACTGTTAACTGAAAAACAAAAACATATATTAAACTAGGTTTAAACATAGGATGTAGATTATCTTTATCTGAAAAACTCGCCCTAAGTAACGTTAATGATTACTGAAAAACACAAAACATATATTAAACTAGGTTTAACCAAAGAATAAAGATTATCATTATCAGAAAAACCCACCCTAAGAGTTTCTAACTACTCAGTTAAACTAGGCTTAACTTTCTGTTAGATGATTGTGTTCTTCAGTTTTGGATTTAAGTTCATTTAACTTTGTTAGTATTACCAACTTTTCACTCAAAAACATAAACAATGAACAGCTGTTTTTTGCAAATAATACTTTTGTTAAATGAAGGAGTCTTAATACTACTTACTTTAACGGTAACTTCTTCGGCTGCACAATGTATATGCATAACAGCTGAATAACCAGCACAGATAATTGATTTATGCTCTAAAATAACAACTTGAGCATCGAAAACTTTGCCGGTTTTAATAGGATTAGAAGCGTCACACAAAACGAAACCAGGAGAAACATCTTCTTCTTCAATACCCTGAAAAATTAAAAAATCAAGTTATTGTAGAAAAACACAAACCTAAATTTCATCAAAAACCCCTAAAAACTAACCTTCAGTTTAATTTTAACATTTTCACCAGGACCCACAGATGTTACTTCATCATCATCCGACCAAAGTTGATCAACAGCTACTTGTGTCTATTTAGCGAAAAAAAAGAAAAACAAACAAAGGAAAACAAATTAAATATGTTAACTATAAAATAATTCTCGTTAAACTTACTCTATTTGGCATCACCAATAAATTTTGACCTTTTCGCGCAGTACCCGATTCAACTTTACCCATTACAACTGTACCCATATCCTTGTATTTATCGACAATGGGCATAATGAAGGGACCATCAGCTTTGCGATTAAGTGAAGGCAACAAATCAATGAAGGGAATGAAAGCAGGCCCACTATACCAGGGACATATTGAGTCGGGTATAACATCACGTAGACCGGCTCCACTTAAGCCTGAGCATGGCATAAAGGTTAAATCCTTGGCGGGGTTAAAACCTAATTTTTTGAGGTAAGGAAGGATCTTGTCTTTGCATTCGTTGTAACGAGCCTCATCCCAATTGACCGTAGGATCGTCCATTTTATTGACCAGCACTACTAAATGTTTAACACCAGCGGTTTTAGCCAACATAGCATGTTCGCGTGTCTGCCCACCACGATCGAAACCAGTTTCGAATTCACCTTTTCTCGCCGATATAACAAGAACAGCTAAATCAGCCTGAGCAGCGCCACCAATCATATTGGGTACGAAACTCTTGTGACCAGGAGCATCGAGTATGGTGAAATGTTTACGTTCCGTTTCGAAATAGGCACGACCCACTTCCACAGTTTTACCTTTGTCACGTTCCTCTTGATTTGTATCCAAAGCCCATGATAGATACCAACTTTCACGAGATTTTTCACGAGCTTCACGTTCGTATTTTTCTAAAGTACGTTTATCTACCATACCAGTTAAAGACATAATTTGGCCACCAATTGTTGATTTACCAGCATCTAGAGTAGTAATGAAATAAAATCAACATTAAATATATAAGTTATAATATGAGTTACAAATTTTCTTACCAACATGACCAATGAATACAACATTTACGTGTTCTTTTTTGCTTCGTGACTCTTCAACTTTTGGTAATTTCTTCTTGGACACTTTTGGTGTAGCCTCACCTTCAGTATCGTCATTTTCATCTAGATCCTCATCATCGGGTGTTATTACAGGATCATCTTCAACATCCCAACTATCAGCTGGATCGTTTTCTAGAAATAATAAGGTTTTTGTTTAATAAATATATTATTTGCTATTTTTTTCTCTAAAAAAAAAACTTGAAACTTCTATAAATCTGATATCTGCGACCCCCAGGGATCCGACAAAGCACTTGCTCATATAAAAATCTATATATTTATGTATGAAGGTCTAAATGGGTTCCTCAAGGAATCATTGAAGTGAAATACGCAGGATAGATAACATGCCTATGTATGTATCAAATCAAATTTAATCCTGTAATGCAGGAGTTCTTATATTAATAGACTAGACTGTAGAATAGACTATAGACTAGATTATAGACTGAATACTATAATATAGACTAGACTATAGACTAGACTATAGACTAGATTATAGACTGAATACTATAATATAGACTAGACTATAGACTAGACTATAGACTAGACTATAGACTAGACTATAGACTAGACTATAGACTAGACTATAGACTAGACTATAGACTAGACTATAGACTAGACTATAGACTAGACTATAGACTAGACTATAGACTAGAGTATAGACTAGACTATAGACTAGACTATAGACTAGACTATAGACTAGACTTTAGACTCGACTATAGACTAGACTATAGACTCGACTATAGACTAGACTATAGACCAGACTGTAGACTAGACTATAGACTAGACTATAGACCAGACTGTAGACTAGACTATAGACCAGACTGTAGACTAGACTATACACCAGACTGTAGACTAGACTACAGACAATTAGATTGACTATAGACAAGACTATAGACTATCCTATAGAATAGACTAGATATAAATAAATCCGAAAATTTAAAAAATATATTTGGCTAAGCGGGGTGTATAAACTACGGTGCTGCGAACAAGTTCCTCTGAAAAAATTTAAAAAATATATTTTAAAAAATTTAAAACAATAACATTTCAAAATTTCTTAAAAAACATTTAAAATCTACTAGTACCACCTATAAGTACTATCTTCAGTATGTTTAACAACAAATAATCCCCACTATTAACATACACCTCACATAGAGTTAATTAATTACATTTTGTTGTTAATATATTGAATACAAAATAAAGTAAGAAAAAGTTAACGTGTCAATAATACAAAAGAAGTTTAAAAAAAATTGCAAAATGAAGAAAAATAGTGTTGAATGAAGAATTCAAGAGAAAAATGTGACAAGCAAAATGTCACACACACACACACACAAGTAACCAAACAAAAACAATAACTAAAAAAATAAATTTTAAATTATTTACAAATTTAAAATTAATAAATAAGAATAATAACAATTAAAACATCTTCAATTAAGTACTATTCGAATACTTTTTGTAAAATTTTTATTTAACAAATATTAAAAATAGAAAAAAATTCAATGCCACCCCATTAAAAATTTGAGGTTAGGTTGTAGTTAGAGCAAAAAAAAAAGAAAGAAAAAAACTTAACACTCCTTAAATAAAACGATGGAACCAAACAACTAGTGGTTAATGACCACAACAATAACAACATTAACGACAAGTACAACAATAACGATCTATAACTAACTACTCCTAGGGCAAAGAACAAGATGTTTACAATGTTAGTTTTGAAATAAAATGTCATGTTGTCATGACGTCAGTTAAGAGTGCAATCTGCACCCTAAACCGAATAGATTTTGTTATAATTTTTTTTGGATATTTACCATTACCATTATTGGCTGCAATTTTATCGGCTGTGTTGATATTTTCTACTGGTGCAGCTGCGGCCGCAGTCTTTATGGGTGACGTTTGCATGGGTGATTCCGCTGGCGGTACGTCGGCCTGATTGAGAGCGTTTGTGGAACCTGAACCGGATGCCTCCGAATTAGGTGTGGTGGCAGGAGTGCCGCTGGCAGAAGCTGGCACGCTGGCTGTGTCCATGTGGGCAATTGTAGCTGCTGCCGGTGTGTTGTCACTACTTAAGGGAGTAGTACTAGCGGCAGCACTGAAACTAGTAAAACTTGGTACAAATTCAGCAGCATTTACATTTAATGTGGAGAATTTTGTGGACATTTCCGCATTATCCTGAGCCATTGTGAAATTTCTTAAATTTTTTATTTTTATTTGTCGACTTACTTTTCAAAACACGCACTCTCTTCTTAACTCTCTTTGCTTCTTCTTGCACTTAGGCGGTTGGGTTAAGAGCTAGTAGAGGTAACCTTCGATAATTTTCCTATGCTTTCTTCTTTCTTTTCTGTTGACTCCTGTCCACCACTGCGTTTCTGCTACTTCGTTGGATTCAGTAACAGACGGAGACACGTTTCTTGAAAAATTTCAACTTCCTCTGCTATTTGGTTCTTTTTTAAACTATTTTTTAAAATATTTTTTACACCTTTCTATTTTTTGTTACACATTCCCTCTTCTTTACTTGAATTATAATATTTTTACGCTTTCTTTTTTCTTGTCTCGTTTCACGAAAATCACGTTTTTCACTAGTTTCGACGACAAAGGAATTTCAACCAACACCGTACGAAGAACGTAAGAATTATTTTTGTGACAAAAATTATCACACCTGCTTTGGAATTTATGAAATATTTAAATACGCTTAGGTGCCAAAAGTGGTTAGTTAAAAAGGAGCACTTTTATATGCTTTTTTCTATTTAATTGTATTTAAAATTATTGAACACAATTTAAAAAAAGTTAACCACAACTATTCGTTTTCCAATCACTTAAAATGGCCACGTAGATACAGAGCCCTGCGCCGACAAACATTAACGGCCGCTGCCACTAAAAATTACGCCGACAACCTAAAATGGCCCGTAAGTTGGCAAAGTTATTAAATTATTATTGAATAATATCGAGATCTTGGTAATTAAAACGCGGTATTTTGAAAGAAAATATTTTAAAATTATATTATAAAACCTGTGTTATGAAGTTCGAAGTATTTTAACGATACATCAATGGTGTTTTAAAATCTTCTAAATATTAATTGTATAATATCTGTTTATTAAAAGGGAAGTCTGTTTAAAAATCGGGATATAGAAATTGTCATTGTTATAAAATTCTAAGTGTTTTTCAGAGACATCATATCGTATATGTTTTGATTAGGATTCTATAAATCGAATTTTGGTCGAAGAATTGAATATTTAATTTTTTCGAATTTTGCAATTTAAGCCAGATTGCAATCAAAAACGAGAGCAAAATTATTGTTAAAAAGTTTATTTTCTTCACAGATTTCATAAATTTTAAGTCATCATAAGCTAAAAATGTTCTGCAGCGGCATCGATATATTTGCGACGGCTTTAAGCCGAACTGGCAACAGTTTATGATATGATAGAGTTTGTAGGTTGGCAACTCATTGCAAATTGGTTAATTAGGTAATGCCAAGTTTTTATACGAACGCAGCCTTAAAGTAAAATGTCAAAAAATGTTTTTTGTGCGAAAACACTTAAAGAAATTTTGGTTATAATTATTATAATTTATTCATTATTGAAATGAATTTAATTCAAATACCATTCTAAATTGAATAAGAAGAAAAACCTAATTCAATCTTATAACTACAAAGTGTTTTTGAAAAAAAATTAAATCCACTTATTGAAATATGGACTCCTAAATCTTGAGTTTGTCTACAAAACATTTCTTCAGTGGTCCATAGCTTCGAAGGTACATAGTTTTAGTAACCCTAAAATGTTGATATATAATATAATCCTTGTTTCCAGCCGAATGCCGTCTATATATAAACAAATTTTCAATTGTTACATATTAAGCAGCATAAACTATGATCGATATATTCTTTAGAAAAACCTGAACGAAATCGATCAATATCTTCTTTAGAAGAATATGCAAAGAATTTTCTTGTTTTCTAAAATAAAAGTAAGAAATTCATGAGTAGGTCATAACCGGTTTCTTTTTTAAAAAATCATGAGCAGACTGAGATCTATATTTTTTTCCTTTAGTAAGGAAGAATATTGAGAAATCGTGCCTTTTCAGTAAAAAATGTCTAAATTTTTAAAACAATTTAAATGAGTGACAATTTTTGAAAATATTTCTATGTGGTTTCAATATTTTTCGTGATTTGGCGTTTTGAATACTCATAGACATATCTATGCTACAATCAAAGAAGCATTTCCCATTAGAGTTGGCAAAGCAACTTAACAAGGCTGCCAGACAAATTAATAAAATAAATCAGCAGCGATTGGCAACTATGGCAATGAATTCGTTCATTTGTATTTGACTTTTCTTGCCGTGTGGACGTGTTTCTCCGCTTTTTTGAGAGAGAAAAAATTCAATCCGCCATATTTGTGATTTACATACAGAAGAAAAATAAAATAGCCACGAGATAAAAGAATTTTTCCTAATTTGTGTTAAATAAAAATTTGTCAAAATTAATAGCCGCAAGATGAATCACAACAATAATAACAGTGGTCGCCCACCGCCACGTATAGATGGAATGATATCCCTTAAGGTAAGATTTTAAATTACTTTTTTTACCCAACAAATTGGAAAATTTTCAATTGGGTTAACGCCTGCGGTGGGTAAAAACAAAATGGCGTCGTTTTATTTGATAAAAATTTATTAAGAATTGTTTTTTTCAAGTGCTAAAGGTTGAAGTTGTTTAATAATTGATTTGTTTTTTTTCTTTTGCAACTATTGTAGGTGGATAATTTAACATATCGTACTACACCAGAAGATTTACGCAGAGTTTTTGAACGCTGCGGTGATGTTGGAGACATTTACATCCCACGCGATCGTTATACCCGTGAAAGTCGTGGCTTTGCTTTTGTTAGGTAAGTGTTTTTTTTATCTGTTTGTTTTTGTTTTATTGTATTATCATTAATTAGTGTTGTAGTAAGAACTGGAAATTTTTTGACTTGTTATTTAAACTACGCATTAACTTCTGTTTTTATAATATAATTGGACATTTTTGCGTTGTTTTTTTATGCGCCGGTTTTAGTACGTAAAAAACTACATAAAAAACTACTTGTGTATGTTTTTTATGGATATTGTAATAGTGTAGACCACTAAAGTGGGGTGGGCATAATTGTAATATTAGTTGTATATGTAATTCGATTGCTTATAACCCGTTTCCATCTTTTGGCTATAATTGAAAAACGTCTCAATCATTTGACTTTAATTGTAATCTATTGTAATCAATTAAATAATCAGGAAATTGTTATTTCGAGCATGTATGGCCTAATCAAATAACCTATTTGGGAGAAATAATTAGTTTTAATATAAATTAAATGGATGTCTACCGGTATTACTCATAACAAGGATATTTAGTATTCATTTAGATATCAAAGGACTGTATAGATGAACCTATACATCACCACATTACATAGGTACTATACCATTATCATATTTTTATTACACAGCGACATTTTTTAACATAACACTATGTTGTCATCAGCCTTTATATTACAATGCCAAAAAAATTAATGAAACTTTTGTATTTTGCACATTTTTTAATTAATATAAATCTATTTTTTTCTATAAAATTGATTTACTAAATAAAAGTGCTATAAAAAAGCTTTTAATTTGCAACGGTTGTCTACGCATCTTTACTAGACAACATACGTACGGAAGCTACATTTATTCTTTATTTAAAATCTTTTGGAAATTCTTTTTATAACAATAACATAGGATTAGTTAAAAACATTAATGAGAAAATAATAAAAACAAATTATAGTTGTGGCAATTTACGTTTTAATTAACTTTTATTATATTAGAATACCAAATAATACAATCAATTTAGTATTATTTAGCATTTTCTTATTCATTTAGATCATTTTTTTTCTATAAAATTGATTTACTAAATAAAAGTGCTATAGAAAAGCTTTTAATTTGCAACGGTTGCCTACGCATCTTTACTAGGCAACATACGTACGAAAGCTACACGTATTACAAATGTAGTACTAAATTATAACAAAAAGAATACTTTTATGTTTTAAAGTACTAAATAAATATTCTGCTGGACTATAGTCTGATGACTACAATAGAGACCAGATTAGACTATAAAAAGGGGACTAGACTATATTTTAGATAAGATTACAGACCAGACTATAAGGTACCCTTGACTATGATATATTCTAGACTATAAACTAAACAAAAGAAGACTAAATACTATACTGTAAACTAGACTTAAGACTAGACTTTGATATAGTATATTGAGTAGACTATAGACTAGCCTATAGATTAGACTATAGACTAGCCTATAGATTAGACTAGCCTATAGACTAGACTATAGACAAGACTATAAACTAGACTATAGACTAGACTATAAACTAGATTACAGGCTAGACTATAGACTTGACTATAAACTAGACTATAGACTAGACTATAGACAAGACAATAGACTAGACTATTGACTAGACTATTGACTAGACTATTGACTAAACTATTGACTAGACTATAGACTAGACTATAGACTAAACTATAGACTAGACTATTCACTAGACTATAGACTACACTATAGACTAAACTATAGACTAGACTATTCACTAGACTATAGACTAGGTTATAGACTATACTATATTAGACTATCTATACTATACTAGACTATTGATAAGATTATAGACTAGACTATAGAATATACTATAGACTAGATTATAAACTAGATTATAGACTATACTGCAGACTAGACTATAGACTAGACATAGAGTAGACTATAGACTAGACTATTGAATATTTTATAGACCAGACTATAAACTATTTAGAAAATGCTTTTGACTATAATATAGACTATAGTTTCGACAATAGATTTGACTAGACTATTAGACTATACTATTTTATAGACTGTACTATATAGACTATAGATTTGGATTCTTAAATTCACTATAGACAATTTCGATTATTGTCCTTCAACGATATTAAATAAATAATTTCCACACACTTTATTTTCTTCTAGATTCTATGACAAACGTGATGCCGAAGAAGCCCTCGAAGCTATGGATGGACGTAAATTAGACGGTAGGGAGTTGCGTGTACAAATGGCACGTTACGGTCGACCAACATCACCATCAAATAACAGACGTAATAACAATCGCCGAGGTGGTGGTGGCCGTCGTCGTTCACGTTCTCCCATGCGTCGTCGTTCACGTAGTCCACGTCGTCGTTCATATTCACGTTCACGTTCTCCACAGTCACGTTCACCCGTAAGACGTAATAAATTTTCACGCAGTCCCGTAAGACGTTCCCTTAGCCGCAGTGGCAGCCGAAATGGTTTGGGCGCAATAGGTAGCAGTGGTGGCGGTGGTGCCGACAGAGGACGCAGTGTCTCCCGTAGTCGTAGTAGATCTTAAAGAATAAAACCTTTTTGTTTTTTTTATTCAACAACTAAACAGGAAAAAGGTTTTATTACTTAGATGTGCAAAAATAAAAGGTAAATTATTATTGATAGTTTTTTGTTTTTTAGATAGTTTAGTTAAGTTTGTCTTTTTTTAACATTTCCTTATATAGGTCTCTATTTAAACCGTTATGGAAAATGGCTTCTTGGGGACATGTATTTTACACTTATTTTTAACAATACGTTGCTGTGTCTTATCAGCAGGTATATAATTAATAATTCTTTAATTTTTAATCATTTTACTTTTAATTTACTACGTCAACACAAAAACATTTTTGTTTTTTTTTTTTTTTTTTTAAAACAAAAACAAAATCCATTTGTTTTTGTTTTACAAACAAACAACAAAGAAAAAAAAGCTGTATAAAAATGTTTAAATTATATTTAAACATTTGCCCATAATAATATAACATTCTTTAATTTGTAAGTCGTCAGCTTTCTTTTAATCACATATATATTCTTTATAATTTAGAATATCAAAATTATAACGAAAATTCACCGGAAAAAAAATGGTGAAATTGATTATCTTTTTTTTTAATCACATTAAATAAATAGTGTCTCAAAACAAACAAAAAAGAAGAAAAGTAAAAAGAAAACCAAACAAAGTAATAATTGCCACCATTGAAAAGAAAAAGAAAAACATATTAATTAAATAACTAAATAAATTCATACATTCTATTGGTATTAAATCTCTGTATACACAACATACACACAAATATCTTAAAGAACACAATTGTAATCGTATGTTTGCAATTGTATTTGTTTAAAATAATACATATTTAGTAGACATTTTAAAGCCTACCAAAAACTCTCCCTTCAAATGTAATTAATAAAAACGTAAAAAAAATACAAACAAAAACTTAGTATATTTGCTTAAAAATGTTGATTACAAAAAAGTCATAGGAAGAGACTATTTAGAATTTTTTTCTATATGTTTGGGGGAATTACTTTGTAAATATTATGATTCAAAAGAAAACATGTTTGTAATGCAATCAATTTACAATTTAATAGCTTCAGTATTAAAATAGGTTTCAAATAGAACTCGTAAGTGTTTGCTATACATTTATGTTTTCCTACGCGATTAAAAAAACCAAAACCTTTATAGCATTTTTTTGAGTTTTCACTGAAAGAAGTTTGCGTTCTAACTTTATGCAGGGATCCATCACTTGAAACAAATTATAGAGATTTTATACAAAAATGAGGCCCGGCCCCCTATTCTAATATGTATAGGCTTACTAAGCTACCCTTTCTAACTTTGAAAAGTTAATAGCTTAATATGTAGTTAATTAGAGGAAATCCCAGTTAAAGAAAAACTTTTAAACCCCCAATTTTTTTGTTCTCCTTTACTACAACTGTATTTTTTTATTTGCTGCTATTATTTCTAAAAAAACAACACAAAAAAACAATTATAATAATCATAAACCATTTTATATAATGCAGGCATTAAAAGCGGTTTGTTGGCTGGTTAATTTAAGCAGAAAGGCAGTCATGTCAGGCAGGCTGAAAAGTGTCAAAAAACTAAAAAAAAAATTTAACCAGTATTAAAAAAAATAGTCATTATTAACTGTAATTGATGAAGTGCAGAGAAAGAGTGTGAGAGAGATAAAGAGAGAGGGAGTAAGCTGTGTAAAAGCATGCTGCTTACAAACTATACTCGTAAGCAACATATTCAAGCTGCGTAAACGGTTTTATTGTTGCTGTGTAGCTGCTGCTGCTGCTGTGACTGCTGTTTTTTTTTGCTACTTTTGCATAACATAATCTAAAAGCTGTTAGATAGATAAACACTTTTGGAGCGGTTGCTGATTGATTATGTTGTCTGCTGTAACTTGTCTCTATGTACTACTACTACTATCACCAACACCCATCCCTCTTCAGCCTTTTTGTTTCGACTGCATCAAAAAGGTGATTTTTATTAACAATTCTTTAACAAACTAACGTAAACGAAAATTTGTAGAACTTGTCCAACTCAAGAACAAACAAAAAAAAAAATTATAAAAAGCAAGCAGCATACGGCGCAGAAGTAGTCAGTCAGCAGTACTCGCTCGGTGTATTTATTATAGTTTTAAATCGAAAGCATAAGCAGCACACTTTGCATTCGTCTTAATTTTTGTAACAGAACACATGCCACCCCAGTTATTTTTCTCATACATCCTGTTGCGTGCGTGATAGAGCTGTGCTGTGTAAAAAACAAAAAAAAAACTTTTCGTGCGTTTCATCGTACTTCTAACATGTGCACAACACAGATCTAGTGGTGTTGCTGATAATATGATGGTTCATGGTGTTGGGAGTTGTGATCTCTCTGTGTGTGTGTTTAATCTTAGCTAGAGTTTGCGGTGATTTCATCATTTACTATAACAGATAAAGGCAGGTTTCCAGTTTTCTAAAAGTATTTCATAGTGTGTCCTCTTCTTCAACGAGACCTTAGGAAAGACAAATTATATATAAGAGCACATCCTAGTTTGCAGTATATGTATGATCGGTTGGTTGGTTGGTGTTTAGTAGCTGTTCGTTTTCGATCGTTTTGTTTTTTTATCACAAAAAAATGTTAATATAGCACAGGTTTATGTGGCAAAGTGGACTGACCTTGCATTAGGACTACAACATCTACTGCTACATTAAAGCTGGTCGTTTATTAAACAACATTGGGGCTACTGGAATAGTTGGGATAATTATGTAAGTATTAATGGCATTTTTATTTACTAATAAGATTTTTTTCAGGTTTTTAAAATTTTATATATTTTTTAATAAAAAAAAATCAATAAAATTTTTTAAAACATTGCATTAAACAAAATATTGTTGTTTTTATTTAAATTTAACAAAAATATTAATATTGTAAATTTAAAAACAGTTAAATTATAGTTTGGAAAGACCGGCCATATAATACCGAACACCTTTTACAAAAATAGGAAGTGATTTAGTTGTCATAATGAAGAACTAAGGTTGAATTGCATCTTGCCTGAGATCTACTTAAGCCTTGAATACTTGAATAGAAGATCATGTACTAAAATTCATTGAATTGTCTTCAAAATTGCTACCAGTAGTTTGACTACAAGGTTTACATGGACAGACGGACATTGATAAATCGGCTCAGAAAATGTTCTGAGCCGATTACTTTAAGTTGGGTCTAGGACCAGTATTATAGTGCATTACAAACACCTTTTTTTATGAAAAAATATGGGCATCGAACATCCGAGATTGCAACTTTACTTGGATCCAATGATGATCCCTTTGTAATTAATCTGTAAGAAGAAGAGAGGAATAGCGATAGCAGAAAGAGACAGGGATTAGGAAGGGGATAGAAAGTGGGCGGAAAAGAGCCCTAGAAATAATGTTATGCAGACGTAAGATGAGAAATCATACGATCAGTTAAGTAAGAAATCGTAGTTCACAGCCATTTTGACAATTTCAGGAATGCAGTGAATCGTTCTAGTTGGACATTCGATATGATAGATCATTAAAATAGGTTGACCCTAGGGTTCGTAGGCGGCCGTTTCCAAAGCACACTGACAAGGAAGTCTTATCCCCATTTTGTCAACTTCTACATATGTCGTTGTACAATGTAAGCTAATGCGCCTTGCATGGTTGTTATGCAGGTTATTTTTCCAGCTGAGGTATGATCAGCCTTTAAATGAAAACACAAATATTTAAAATGTGATGTGTAATTCGGAACAAAGCTTTGTTATTGATACTTTAAACTACTTAAGTGTGCGAGTGGCTATTCGAAAGATGAACGTCAAACAATGGGTATTCGGGAGGTGATCGTTGAACGATGATTATTCGAGAGGCGATCGGTGAATGGTGATTATTCGGGAGGTGATCGCTGAACGATGGTTATTCGGGAGGTGATCGTTGAACGATGGTTATTCGGGAGGCGATTGTTGAAGGATTCTTTTTCGGAAAGTGATCGTTGAATGACGATTATTCGGGAAGTGATCGTTGAACGATGATTATTCGGGAAATGATCATTAAACGATGCTTCGTCAAAATACGGCAGTCGCCGTAGGTTTCTGCTAATTTCAGGCTCTATTCGTTCTATGATTAGCTGTTTAATCTGCGCAGCTAAAGCTAAAATGAATTGCACGAAGTCAAGAAGAATTCGGAGGTTCTTGATTTTGACTAAGTATACAATCGCAAATACTACAAGAAGTGAAGAAGAATTCGGAAGTTCTTGATTTCGACTAAGAATACAATCGTAAATACTACACGAAGTTAAGAAGTATTCGGAGATTCTATATTTTCGACTAAGAATAGATTCGCAAATACTACACAAGTTAGTTACGAATGTAAGAAGAATTCGGGAGTTCTTACAATCGGCAATCTACAAACTGATACTACTAGAGCAGGTATTTTGTTAGACTCGGTCGATACTTCAGTATCATGCACGAGTGCAGCACGAACGGCAATTGAGAATCGGGTCGTTCCGGAGCGGAGATCCAATAGTCGTGGGAACGATACTGTACTTGTGTGGGATGTTGAATGTATGATGATTTATTCAAACATTTATCTATTATATGTATAGGTTTTTGTAACTGTCACGTTACAGCTCTAATCCATGATGTAATAAGGGTAATTCTTAGTGTATCCTGTTCTAATCAATATCGATAACATGCATAAACCTTCTTTCAAATTCCCTAGCAACATTTCCATTATTTACTGCTGTCAAACAACAAATTGATTTAAATACACAAATTTTTTCATTTAATTTAGTTTAATTCGTCCAATTTAGAAAAAATAAAAACACATTTTATTTCCATTAAATAACGCTACAAAAATGTTAAGAGTACGTAACCATTCCTATGCACCCTATTTGGAAAGGGAAGGACGTCTTATATGTCCCATGCCAAAACCGAATAATATTGAATCCAACAAAACTTGGCATGCAAATTTAAAGGCACACGAACGTCTTTACTATCATCAAACATTGGCCTCTGTTAGAGGTTGCAAACGTTTTATGGCCACTACAAAAATACCAAAAGATTCGTTAGATTTTCAATTGCAATCGCGTTATGTACATTCGCGTGATTATTTTCCTGAAAAAGTCGATTTTGTTTTACAAGTGGAAACTTGCCAAAGATTTCCGCAAACATTTCGTGTTTTAAGAAATACCCGTGATATACCCTTGGAGCAACCGGAATTGATTGGACATCCTTTGAAGATAGGTAACATACGGTTTGAAATTGTTAATCAATAAACTAACATTTTTATGTTTTGTTTCAAAGGGGGTCTCAAGGAAAAATTATCTCCTCATAGTGTTAAATTAATAAATAGTGGTCCTCATACCCAACTGGTCAACAATGGCTATTCGCGTCAACCAGCCGATGGTAATTTCTTCCGCTATTAAAAACAAATATGCAAAAACGCTTTTTATAATTTTTACAAAATAAAAATCTTTGTAAATTGTTTAATAAAATAAAACACTGTTTAACTTAAATCAACTTTTATCGGCCTCTTCTAATTTAGCTTGTTTAGTTTTCTGGACTTCCTTGTCCTCATTATCATCATCATTCAAATCGGTGGCTTTATGTTTTTGTTTCTTATTTTGATTGCGAAAACTTTTGGCCACTTTATCTTCGCCCACCCTACAAACAAGAAAGAACAAATTTTAAAATTTAAAAAAATATAAAAAAACAAACTTACATTATAGTAGCCCTGGTACCTGGACCCCAGTGAGCTGTTGGATTTGCTTGAAATCTGGATAAAGCCTGTTTTCTACTTTTAGGATTTGCATCAGGATGTATTGTATCAAAACTATATTCTTGTGTACAGTCTTTACTTAAAATTGCCTTAATCGGTGTGCCATCAATCATGCGCTCCTCCTTAACGGGATGACGTTTATTCCAACATCTTAAAATATCCCATAACACTGAAGCGGGTGCATTGGTTTTAATGGAATTTTTGTAGGCATGAGAGAATGACACTTTATAGCCGGCATTAAGTAAAGCCGAACGAAATTTCAATATAGGCACAATTTCCAATTTTAAAACACAACATAGTTTGTCTAACGTATAGTAGAGTGGTACATCGTCCAATTCTTCCTGCACCACCGTTAGCATACCGATTAAACGTCTTTGTGTACCTAATTCCGATAAGGGCTCTACATCGATTGCATCAAGCAATTCTTGTACAAAAGTTTTATCGTGTATGGGATCTGACCAAATAGGACCACCCAACTAAAAGACAATATTTTAATTTAAATTTTGGTTAAGTGTTAAGTTTCGACGAACAAGTTTTAATTCAATACTACTTCATTACTTACATGATGTTTTTGACCACAATGTTCACAGTTCATGCCCACTGGCGGTCCCGTGGGTATACCAAATTTCACTTGATTGGGATTTGAAGCTGTAGGATTGGATTTAATAGTGCCCAAGGGATAAAGAGTATATGTGTCACAGCCACAACATTGATAAATCATCGATTGTTTACTCATGCTAAATTTGCACATTGCTTGACTACTAAAGACACGTACAAAGATACGAACATAAAAATCAGCCGAAATACTTAGCAAAGGAACGATATATTTGCCATAACGATTAGCATGAGTTTCAATGCAATGTAATAGGATACGTAAAGCCATTTCGTGGCAGGACTTCATACGTAAAGGTACAGAACCGTATTTAACATAACAGGCTTCGGGGGCATTGCCGGCCAAGACGGCCATATCGGTAGCTGTAACCAGCAGCAAACCACCATCCACCAATGACTGTATTGCACCATCAAGGAAACGGTTAGGACAACCATAAGGATCTAAATCAATGCAATCAAATTGTTTGCCATTTGATGTCGACAAATACATAAGAGTCCTATGGAAATGATAAGTTATTTAAGAGCTCAAGTATGTTAGCAAAGAATAAAACACTTACATAGCATCTGCATGACTGGGTTCTATTAAATGTTCCACCTGATTATGTTTAATATTCTCCCTAATGGCCTCCACCGCCTGTTTAGACAAATCATTGGCTATAATTTCTTTGACACCGGCAATTTCTTTAGCATAACGTATACTACGTAAACCAGTAGCTGATAAAGCTTCTAGTATTCTCAAACCATCTTCATATTTAGTACCAGCTTGATATTCCTTTTCACATTTGTTAGTTTCATCAGCGGCATTACCATTTGTATCCTTTCTACTTTTCTTTAAAAGTTTCTCCTGTCTTTCTTTAAGCAGGCGTTTAAAGAAAACATTTAACACAGAAATGCTTAAGTCGCGGTTAAATTCTTGTACAGGATTATAGAAAACATTGCCTCCTGAAACAATTTCTGCAGAACGTTCACGTATTATTTTGTTTATGGGATTTTTAATGGAGATCTATGAATGTAAACAAATTAGTTTTTATGTAAAATAGAAAATATTTCTTCTACCTTGGATTCCTCATGGTCAATTTCCATTTTTTTGTCAAAATAAACAAATAATTTTCTAAAAAATATAAATAAAGAAAACTCAACAAAACAAATCGAATTCCACGTTTTTTGTAACAGCTGTTAAGTAATGATAATTTAGCCGTTTTTTTTTAATTGTAATTTAAGAAGGTTTTAAAATTTTTAGAAAATTTTTGCTGGCAAAACTATTAATTAACAACACTGTTTTTATTATGTTTATTATGAAAAGCAGTTGCTTCCAAACCTTTTTGAACATAAATAAAAGATGTTACTCTCAAACAAGTTAAAGTCACTCGTTCGATTGGCAACTCTTAAGAAGATAAGCTGGCAACATGGAAAAACAGCTGTTTGTCTTTACTGGTGTTACGAAAACATACGAGAACGTTTTTTCTTTTAAATTATAAAATTTTTCTGAAATTTTCTTAATTTCTGAAATGAATAAGATCTGCAGAAGTTTTATTTCGGTGCTAAGTCACTCGAACTTGGAAAAAACATATACATCGGCTGCCGTACTAGGAAGGAACTTGTCTTTCAAAAGTGATTTATCGCTGGACAAGATTTACCCCAATAGTAGGCTACAACTCTACACACCTCCCCCGGTAATGATAGCGAATGTTTTTGTTAAGGAACTTTAATTGTCATATTTTTATATAGCCTGCCAACAAAGATGACAAATTTTCCGGCTTTATACCCATTAACAAATTGGAAATCACCTACAGTCGCAGTTCAGGTCCCGGGGGACAACATGTGAATACCGTCAATACCAAAGTAGATGTTCGCTTTAAATTGAGCGAAGCAGATTGGATACCGGAAAAGACTAGAGCAAAATTATTGACTTCTGTAAGTCGTTTATTTTGGTAGACAAATTTTTAACTTTTTTACATTTGTTTTGTTGTTTTTTTTTTTTTTTTTGTAGTTGGAAAATAAAATCACCAAAGAAGGTTACTATGTAATCAAAAGTGATTTAACTCGTTCCCAACAAATGAATTTAGCAGATGCTTTAGAAAAATTGAGAAATATCATAAGAGAACACGAATATGAGGCTGCTCCTACTTCCGAAGAAACTTTAGAGAAATTAAGAAAAAGGTAAACTCATATTTTTCAATATTCAATACAACCAGAAATTCAAGTCTAATTTTGATTCAGTTCTAGTTCAATTTTAGTTTAGACTTGGTTCAATTCTAGTTAATTTTATCTAGATCAGTTTAATTTTGCTTCAGTTCTAGTAAATTTTATTTCAGTTCCAATTTAGTTTAACTTTAGT
Source organism: Lucilia cuprina (assembly GCF_022045245.1). Lineage (NCBI taxonomy): Eukaryota > Metazoa > Arthropoda > Insecta > Diptera > Calliphoridae > Lucilia > Lucilia cuprina. Next base: position 16,464,508 of record NC_060950.1, read on the forward strand.
TTTAGTCAAGTTCTAGTTCAGTTCCTATTCGGTTCTAGTATAGTTCCAATTTTTCTCTTTCTGTATTTGAGTTCAATTTTAAATCATTACTCTCGTTCTGCTAAACTTTCCTCTTTTTTAGGCAAGAAAAAGCTGCCCGCGAACGTTTATTTATTAAACGTCAACGTTCACAAGTCAAAGCTGATCGCCAAGGACCCTCAGGAGTTGATTTTTAATACCTACCTTTTATAGTTAAGTAAAATACAAAATATATGTGTTAACGTTAAAAACAACAAAAAATCAGTTAATTATAAATATTAAAAAACAATCATTACCAAAAAAACATTATTTTATTTTTTATTAAATTAAAGGCCAAAAAATCCTTATTAAACATTTACAAGAAAAAAGGAAGGACAAAATTGAACTAAACAAAATGGAAATACAAGCAAGGCTGCATATAAAACTAAACAGCATTTTAAAGATATTACATCATAACCCTGACCAATTAGTATAACAATATAAATTATACAATGAAAAAAAAAAAATAAAAGAAAATACAATAGTTTATATTTAAAGGAAAACCATTAGGCATCAGTATCTTCCGAGGGGACATACGTATATTGTAAAGGATCCTCTTGGGCTGGTGTAACAATAAATTTTCTCCTCTTACTGGGATCAATCATGCCAGTGGGTGTATTTGTGGCAGATGTACCTTTTGAATCACTAGCCAAAGAACCGGCTGTTATGGTGGTATCGGCATTTATTATATTTATGGTGGGACATGCAACTTTTGTGGGCATAGTGGAACAACGTGGTATCTATATAAAAATTTATATAAATAAACAAATAAAAGTTTAGTTCTGGGATATTCTTCATTCAATTAAATTTTATATTATTTTCATTCTTGTTGTAGCTCAGTTCCAGTTTCACTTCTAGTTAGGTTCTGGTTCAGTTCATCTTTTTCAGTTCTAGTTTAGTTTTCGTTTATTTTCAGTTCAGTTTTAGTAAAGTTATTTTTCAGTTCTAGTTCATTTCTAGTTCAGTCTGGTTCTGTTCAGTTTTAGTTCAGCTAAGTTCTAATTCTAGCTCAGTTCTATTTCAGTTCTATTTCAGTTGTAGTTCAGTTCTAGTTCAATTCTAGTTTAATTCTAGTTCAGTTCTAGTACAGTTATACTTCAGTTCTAGTGCAGTTCTAGTTCAATTCTAGTTCAGTTCTTGTTCAATTCTAGTTTAATTCTAGTTCAGTTCTAGTTCAGTTCTACTTCAGTTCTATTTCAATTCAACTTTAATTCTAGTTCAGTTCTAGTTCAGTTCTAGTTCAGTTCTAGTTCAGTTCTAGTTCAGTTCTAGTTCAGTTCTAGTTCATTTCTAGTTCATTTCTAGTTCAGTTCTAGTTCAGTTTTAGTTCAGTTCTAGTTCAGTTCTAGTTCAGTTCTAGTTCAGTTCTAGTTCAGTTCTAGTTCAGTTCTAGTTCAGTTCTAGTTCAGTTCTAGTTCAGTTCTAGTTCAGTTCTAGTTCAGTTCTAGTTCAGTTCTAGTTCAGTTCTAGTTCAGTTCTAGTTCTAATTCCAGTTCAGTCCTATTTCAGTTTAATTTTTTATTTTTTAGTTTTGTGGGAGAGGACATTTTCTTACATTTTCACTAAGAATTTTGTAGCTAGTACCAAAGTCTGTTAAGCGACCGGTAGGACGGCGACCCAAACCAAATCTGTGCCTTTAAAAAGATATTAAAAAGTTATACAATTTATTTCAGATCATCCTAGCACCTCACCTTTTCTCCTTCATAGAATGCTGCTGAGTTATAGTCGAGTATAGCCTCTCTATGCGATGAACGGTAGAATAATTATCTCTAATCGGGTCATAGGTAAGTTCAAATGGATGTCTACCACCCACCGGGGACCAAGTGTGTTGATAGACAGCCTCATCCATGTGTAGATTACGTAGAAAATCACAACTAATACCCAAAGCTTTCTGATCCTCCTTGGGTAAGTTGGCGAATTCATCAATTATGGCCGTATCCGTATCGAAGCCATTACGATTAAGTACTCGGGCAATTTTAATATCGTGTTTCCAAAATTCACGATTATTACGCGATATCACGGGAGCAATTTCTTTAACCTTTAACACTAATATGCCCATAATATAAATGCATATAATATTGGAAATGGTTAAACACATGCTTATTGTTCCCAAAATAGCCAATTCGGTAGCTTGATTATTCGAATAGAGAGTATTTTTCACCACATTACTATAGCGTGATTCATCTTTTTCGAAAAATTTATAAATTAAAGCCAAAGCCCAAAGAAGACCCTGAAATTATTGATGAAAGCATGAGCTAAAAAATACATAAGACTAAAATTCAACTAACCGAATTAACAGCAGGTGGCAAGAGGGAGGCTGAAATAGCCACACCCACCAAAGAACCTATATTACCGCCCAATATGCCAATAGCAGCAGCAGCACCCGAGGGAATGGCGGTAAATACACCCACTATAAGCGAGTGTAATTCACAGCGTGCAATCATTTCATCTGTAAGGCCGTCGCCAATGCTATAGCGATCATCGGTGGTGCAAACCACCATGCCAAACAGGAAACCTACTAATACTGCCATTAATATCCCATACAGCTCATTCCTTAATCCCAAACTGCGCAATGAATGATCTTTGATGACAGTGCCAAAAATGGCCGCTATAATGGGGCCCATTAAAGGTGAGATCAGCATACTAGAGGCTAAAAATATGGTACTATCCTCTACCAAACCAAAAGAAGCCAAAATTCTAAAAATATATAACTTGGAGGATTAAGTTTTACTAAATAGAAACCAGACTTACGCTGCCGATACCACCAGCACTACAAAGTCAAAAGTAATAGAAGCATCTTGCCTTACATCACGTATTATATTTGCTACATTCAAACGACTGCGCACCGAATTCATAAAACGCTCCCAGGCGCTTTGCTTTTGTTCTATATTATTTCTGAAAAATAATTTATTCATAAAATTAAAACGATTCGAAAGATATATTTGATTTCAGACTTACTCTGTACTAAAGTCATTTTCCACATCGTTATCGACTTTTTGTGAATAAGTTTTTGAGGTTAAACAATTCATTACCGACACTGTGGATCCCTCACGATCTCCAATACCCCATTCATTTAAATTATCCAATATTTTTTCATAGGTTTCATTAAATTCAACGGTGAAGAAAATCTATGAAGAAAATAGAAACAGAGAGTGTCAACAAAACTTACAAGGAATGGACTAAGAAAATTTTCTCGCTGATTTTTATCATAATAATATCGATCTACCTACCTATCTATCTATCTATCTATCTATCTATCTATCTATCTATCTATCTATCTATCTATCTATCTATCTATCTATCTATCTATCTATCTATCTATCTATCT
>NC_060950.1:16467992-16470033 GCF_022045245.1 Lucilia cuprina
ACTGAATTAGAACTGAACTAGAACTGAACTAGAACTGAACTAGAACTGAACTAGAACTGAACTAGAACTGAACTAGAACTGAACTAGAACTGAACTAGAATTGAACTAAACTAAACTAGAACTTAAATAGAATTTAATTAGAACTAAGCCAAAACTGAACTAGAAATAGAACTCAATTAGAACTTAACTTAACTGGACTATAGCTAAGTTAGAACTGAACTTAAACTGAACCAGAACCGAACTAGAACTATATCAGAACTAGTACTGAACTATGACTGAACCGAACTACATCTAAAATAAAACTTAACTGGAACTAAAATAGTATTTGTATCGTGTCAGATGTTACTTTTCTAATAATCACAAATTTCCTTAAAAAAACGTCTTAACTATGTTAACAATGTTAACAATTTATTTCCGACCTCTGGAAACCTCTAAAAGTCACTAAACTACATAATACGTTTTAAAATTATTTGGTGACTCTACACAAAATTTTGTGTCTTTGTTGCTGCTACAATGATGATTAACAATATATCAGATCTATTTTTAACGATACTTTAATCAAATATTTTTGTTTATTGATCGTTTAGACACATTTCGTTATTGAATAATTCATAAGTGCGAATATAAACAAGAAACAAACTATCTTCAAAAACCCTGAGTTTTTTTTAATAATTATTTATTTACAAAAACAAATTTAAAAAAAATATATATATTGATTACATTCAGTGACAGAAAGACAGACGTGAGATACCGTTATCTGTTATAATTTTATTAAGGAGAGTGTGAGAAGATAATGATCAAGGCGAATTCATGTACATAGATTCGCCTTTTTAATAATGTTCGTAAAAGTAGTTGTTAAATATTAAAATGTAATAAACAACAAATAAATTAAAATAAAAAAAATAAAAAAAAACTGAAAAAATAAATAAAAAGAGGAAAATTACTAACCTATCGCCTTCATGTACCAGATTAATCAGTTGTGCGTTGTGCTATAACATTTGCATTTTATGGAAAAAATGCTGATGCATTTCAACATAGTGTTTTAAAATAAAATAAAGAAAAAGTATTAAAAATAAGATTCATTAAGTCGTCACTATATATTTATAGTTTGTTTTGATCTTCACGAAAATAAAATAAAAACAAAAAAAAGCAATTATGGATGGCATGGCCTCAGTACTATTTGTTGTTACAATACCGACGGCCATTGAAGAGGAACGTCTGAAACGTGAGTTTTTGGCGAAAAAATATGATTTATTAAAATCAGAACAAACTGATACTACACCGACTACGGCCGGAAATTTCCCGCTTAAAACAACGGACAGTAGTAGAACAACAACAACAATAAATTCAAATATTACACCAACAACTACAACAACAGGACAATATCAAAATAAAAATGAAGGTCAAATTATCAATGACAATGCAGAAACCATTAGCACAACCACAATTGGTGTACCCTCGATCTCAGCTAGTGCCGATGCTGGAGCCATTGATGAAATGTCAGCTGGTGCACAAATGGGACCCATACAATATGGCACATTTCCTAAACGTAGAAAATCTAGTCAGAAATCAAATATATTAGAAGAACTTGCAGATGCCATGAAATCACACCAATTTGCAACTACTCGCACCAGCAGTCTAAAAGATATCGATGCAAATTCAACGGTTAGTTTTCTTCCTTTAATAATATCAATTCTAATTGCATATATTTTGTTAATGTTATAGGATGGGTTACCGGATACACGTAAGTCTTGGGAAGGTATTAGAGATGTTTTATCTTCAACTAAACGTAAAAATCTAAAAAAGAAGGACCAGTATATTGATTTGGATTTATCGAAAGATATTTGTATGGAAACTGTACTTAAAGAAATTTTAAAAAAATTTCATATTCAAAGTGCCACCTGGGCGAAAGATGCTGAGGGTCGTATGTTTCAGGTAAGTGATATAAGTGTAAATAGAATCGATTAATAGGTAAGTAGGTAGATGGATAGATAGATAGATAGATAGATAGATAGATAGATAGATAGATAGATAGATAGAT
>NC_060950.1:16470133-16472172 GCF_022045245.1 Lucilia cuprina
GTTCTAGTTCAGTTCTAGTTCAGTTCTAGTTCAGTTCTAGTTCAGTTCTAGTTCAGTTCTAGTTCAGTTCTAGTTCAGTTCTAGTTCAGTTCTAGTTCAGGTTTAGTTTTAGTACAGTTCTATTTCAGTTTAGTTCATGTCCAAGTTCAGTTTTATTTCTGCTCTTTCATTCCTAGTTGAGTTTAATGCCTTATTAGTTTTACTTTTGAAAAAAAGTAACGTTTTAAAAGCTGTTCACATGAAAAACACCTAAAAGCTTTATCAAACTTTATTATCCTAATAATAAAGCTTTATATCCTTAAAATTGTTATTATAGAAAAACATCTGCAAAGAATTCCTCCTCCAAAAGGTTTGACCAGGTTATGCAGCTATTAGATTCTCTAAAGAAAAATTTTCAATCAGTACAGAAAAATTCAGTCATCGTTAAAGACGTCTTTAGCAAGAAATGGCAGCGCGTAAATTTTATGAAAATATATTAATAAATTTTCATAAAAATAATATAAAATTATTTGCTGTTTTTATGAAAACAGCAAGTTTAATGCAAAATGCAAATGTGCTTAAAAGATCACTTTAAACAAAATTGTTATTAAAATTAAATTAAATTATAAAAAAATATATGTATAAATTAATATACAAAAAAATCCCTATAAAATAAAGCTTATAGTAGAAAAGTAGAAGAAAATTGTGTAAAATTTATGGAAGAAAAAAAAGATACTGTGAAAAGTGTAAAAATTACTAAATAATATTAAAGAAAAATTAAAAATAAAATAAAAGACGTTAAAAATATGGCTGAATTTTAAAGGTTACTCAAGAAATATTTTACATAATTTTTATTGCAAATGGAAAAGGTAAAATTTTCTTTTCGTTCGAATGTGTGTTGCAATATTTTTCATAGCTCCCTTTAGGTATAAGGTGATTTGGTAACATTTTTCATTTTCTATATATTAAATGTGGGGGTGTAAAATTAAAAAACCAAATAAAATATACATACATTACGACGATAAAGATGGGGTTCCTTTTACGAAGGTGCTGCCCCCAGTGGTAGCAGTAGTGTAATGTGATAGTGGAAAGGTTGTATTGCAGTTGACTACTAAAAACTATTTATAAATATCAGTAGTTCTGGAGCCAAAAATGTTTGTTATTAATTTTAGTTATTATATAATGAAATTGTATAAGTTAGTTTGTAAATTAAAACATTAAGAAAGTGTTTAGAAATGGAACCTATGTAAATATAAAACAAAACGTTATATGTCCTTTAAAATTCCTTTATATTGAAATTAATTTTCCTTTTATGATTTCAGCCATTTTGTTAGATTAAGTTTTCCTGTTTAGATTTATAAAACCCTTTTCAAAGCAAAGTATTATCATCACTTAAAAAAAAAATTCGATTATTAAGAAATGATAAAAATATAAGAAAACAAAAGTATACGTTAAAAATGACATGACAATAATGACATGTTGTAAATTTAGAAAAGCTTTTACATATAACGGCTTTTTAAAAGCGCATGTCTGTTGTTTGACATTTAAAGAGAAATATAAACGGAGAACAAACATAGAGCATTTGTTCTGCTCTATCTGCAAAGTTATCACAAGTAAATAAATTACAATAAAATGTCAACATACAAAAAAAAAGCACATTGTTTGTGTTACCAAATGAAAACAAAAATCATATGGTTTTCGTAGTACTATTTTGTTATTGTAATTAAGGACTTAATATAACAGTAACAACACATACACAGAAAGGTTTAAATAAAAAGGCGGGGGTAAAATATTGAATTATTTTACGTTAAATTGTGGTAACATGATAAAATAAATAAAGATTTAGCAAATCAAAACTATTATTAAATCCTATTTTTAAGAGAATTAAAATCTTTACGGACACACTAGTCTTTTTACATTTTTCAGTTCAAGTTACGTTAGTTTAGTTCTAATTCAGTCCTAGTTCAGTTCTAGTTCAGTTCAGTTCTAGTTCAGTTCTAGTTCAGTTCTAGTTCAGTTCTAGTTCAGTTCTAGTTCAGTTCTAGTTCAGTTCTAGTTCA
>NC_060950.1:16472272-16474620 GCF_022045245.1 Lucilia cuprina
TGAACTAGAACTGAACTAGAATTGAACTAGAACTGAACTAGAACTGAACTAGAACTGAACTAGAACTGAACTAGAACTGAACTAGAACTGAACTAGTACTGAACTAGAGCTGAAGTAGAACTCTATCTATCTAACATTTCTGAAATACGACCAAAAAGTTCTGAATTACTCTTAGAAATGGCGAAGAAAATGAATTCTTAATTCATATATTTGTTGTAGATGTGAATACCATTGATTTTTATTTTGAATTTTTGTGCTCGTGTTCATTGAAATGACCAACAGCAACAACATTCTATTTTAAAGTAGTAATAATAGTAACACGAATACAACAAGGATATTGCTGTCTACAATTACTAAACGAGAACAGCATTTAAAATCACACGACATTTGAATAAGGTCGGAAGGACTATTCAACTGCAATAACTATTATTTGCGTTAATAATTTGACAGGTTGGAAAAATACGAAGGACACATTATATATTAGCGGCCAATACTAAAGAGATTCTCTATTTATCTATTAATTTTAAATCGTATTACGTATGTATGTAAAATTTTTACTATACTAGTATTGTAACAATTATAATGTTTGCAGAGTAGAGTACATTAATGAATTTTTATTAAACTTACAATTTGTGGTATGGAAACCCTTAACTGCATACCAATACTAACATATTGAAATATGTATGTATATTTCCATTCAGGATAACATGAATTATCTTTTAATTTCCTGTATAATATAAGTTTTTATTTTTCAATTCCCTTCAATTTAGTTTTATATATTTTTTTGTGTTCAGTTGCCAGTTGAGTTTAATTTGATTATCGATCGATTTAATGAAACTAAACACGTAAAAATAACTGGCACCGATTAACAGATGACAGTGACGAGTTAAATTTACCTTTTCATCATGTTTTACGTTAAATGTAGTTTTTTTTCGATTTACTATTACTTTCGCTCTAATGACAAATAAAGAAAATTGGTAATATTTATAATTTCATTTAACTTAAAGGACATCTTAAAGTATACTTTCTGAAGAAATTAGAAGCGTAACTGGCAGCAGGAAGGAAATCGTTTTCCTAAAAGTCCTATCCTATTGGCACAGTATCAAAATGGATAAAATCTGTTATAACTTTTATATAAAATTTTAATAAAAACCTAAAATTCCATAAAATTGCATAACGTAACATTTAACTTTTACCTTTCAAAAATAAATTTAAACTTTGTATTACAACAAAGAAATTTTACCAGCTTAAAAATAAATTAAAAACAAAAAAAAACTAACAAAAAACTAAAAACTAAACATAACAGATTATGTCATCTATTGCGTAAGGATACTTTTTATTATTTTTTACTATAAAACTTGTAATAATGACATATTTATAGAAAAGTTGTTATGACAAACAACGAAACAAAAAAACGAAACTTAATAAAATGTTTGCAAACAAAAACAAATACTTTTCGAAGGACACTCAAAACAATTGATTAAAAAAAGCACAACCCACAACTATCGAAAACAAAATTGAGACAGACACCACGCAACATTATCAACAACATCCTAAAGTTGCACTAAAAATTGGTGGCCAAGTACGAGGACAAAATGTATTAAAAAACCAACAACAACTCAATGATACAAAATATTTGCACAAACAATAACAAAATACATTATCACAGTCATACATATGTGTGTATACACTCAACCAAAAAGTGTGATAAACTATTACAAGCGAGACAAGATGGCTTGCCAAAAAATATCACACACTCTCACAAACTTAAATACATACACACATAAATCAACAAGGATATTGTGGAAATGGAAGAAGAAGAAAATGCTTAAATCACAACAAAAGCAACAAATAAACAATGCACAAAAGTGTGAGTACCAAAAGTAATAAAGAAATTGAGATGGTAACATATTTGTTATGATAGTTTTTAGTTGTTGTTGCTGTTCTGAACAATATTATACGACCGACAAGAGAGAGAATATTATAAAGGAGACAAAATAAAACAGTTTGGCAAATACATCCATATGTTTGTGTTATTTTAGACAAGCGAAGAACGGTTATTTACATATTACTTTGAAGAGAGCTTCTTTAAAAGAGTGATTCTGATATAACTACAAATTACATATCAAACGTACTAGAACTGAATTTGAACGGAACTAGAACTGAACTAGAATTGAACTAGAACTGAACTAGAACTGAACTAAAACTGAATTTGAACGGAACTAGAACTGAACTAGAATTGAACTAGAACTGAACTAGAACTGAATTAGAACTGAACTAGAACTGAACTAGAACGGAACTAGAACTGAACTAGAACTGAACTAGAACTGAACTAGAACTGAACTAGA